>NC_141537.1:84531641-84691641 GCF_021556685.1 Rattus norvegicus | reverse complement strand
AAGGCATTTTATCACAATGACAAAAAGAAACTGATGCAATTCCCAAAGGCAAAGCAGATAACACACTTTTTTTTTTAAACCTAGGAGTAGTTATAAGCTATACTTTACTTAAAAATAATTATGAACTATTGGTTAAAATATATTCCTTTGCCCAAAATACAATTTATGTCTAAGAGGCTTGATGAATTATTTGTCGTAAATGTAACTAAACATATTCAACAGCAAATGCTTCATGTTGCCTGTATTCAGTGTGCACAGTAATTCTGTAAATTGCCTTAAGGGCATCCTAAAGGTCTGTTACTATGGTAACCTAAGCATGGGACTAGGATGAAGATGGGTGACTGATGAATCTTCACTAGTGCCGTTCTTTCTCATCTTTCCCTGGTTCCATTGACAGTGCTTCCCTGTGAGTCCTCCAAACATCCTCTCAGGGAAATTGCGAGGCTTTCTTGCCTGTACATAAGTGCTGCCTTCACATTAAGTCGTCCAGCTCATCCCCGTGAGATTTGCAAAGTGACAGGTCTATTTTTTCCCCCACAGCTATTTATACAGAAAGAAGCACTGAGCAGAAAAGACCCCTACGCACATTGTGCTAAACGTGTTCCTAATTTGCCTGTATTTCAGAGCCCTTCAAGTCATAGCATAGCATATTTTAGATAGGAAAAGGCCAAGTTGTGAGGGATAATTTTTAAATAGTCTGGTTACTCTTTATTTGTGAGCATCCCTTAAACTTGTTAATATTTCGAAATACACCGGATCAATATGCTTGTCTGTTTATAACTCTTATGCTCCCCAAATAACACACACACACACACACACACACACACACACACACACAAACTCACACTAAATATATGCAACCAGACAGTCTCCATCTGCAGGCTTCCCATCTGGGGATTCAAATCAACAAGGGCAGAATATTCTGTTTGGTATTTTTAATAGCACACATTTCTCTAATATTGTGTGTTTTCTTTTAAACTCCTAAATATATTCATAGTGTTCTAATGGTGGTTTAAAGGTACTGTATGTGCTAACCTCATGACTTCCCTCGGTTTCAGGCAGTTTTGGCTGGCTGGCATGCTTTCTCCGTGTCTTGTAATTGAGATGTTAGACTCACTTGGGCTTGAACTTCAGCTGGAGGTGCAGGGCTTCACTCAGCTCTGCAGTTCGTTATTCCTTTGTCTAAGTCCCACTGCAGGAAGATGGTAAAAATGTTCTCCTGTCTTGGAATGAAGAGATTCAGAGCATTAGATTTATACTCAGGGCCCAGAACCATTCCCTTTTTATTTCTTCGAATGGGGGGAAAAGTCATGTTTTTCTTTCTTTCTTTTTCCTTATAATTATATATTTATTTTATGTATGCAAGTACACTGCCACTGTCCTCAGACACACCAGAAGAGGCCATCAGATCCTGTTACAGAGGGTTGTGAGCCACCATGTGGTTGCTGGGAATTGAACTCAGGACCTCTGGAAGAGCAGTCAGTGCTCTTAACCACCAAGCCATCTCTCCAGCCCCCCTTTATAATTTTAATTTTTATTTAGTTTTTTTTTACTTTTTTCCAATATATGAGCATGCAGTTGCTCAGTGCCATTTTGATTCTTCCCACTGAGTTACTTTGCTGTTGTTAAAAATAAAAAAAATCAATTGTGTATGCCGTGCAAGTCTGTTTGGGCTAATCATTCCTTCTATCTTATGTTGACACTACATTCTCTTGGTTGGTGTAGCTTTATAGTGAGTCTTAAAATAAGGGGGCTTAAGCCTTCCAACATTTGTTTCTTTCTAAACTGCTTTGGGTGTTCGTCCCAATAAATTTTAGAATCTGCTTGCCAGTTTCTATTTTTAAAATCTATACTGGTATTAAGTTTACTATATAGATTATTTTGGAAAAAAATTCCATCAAGTTAGGTTTCCTAATTTATGAAAATATTATTTCATTTATTTGTTACCTTCAGATTTTTACCAGATTTTTATAATGGGGAAGATAAGTGATACGCAGGAACAGTTATGATGTTGTTAGGGCTGTATATTTTACAGGTTCCCAAGTAATTTTATTTTCATCCTAGTGTTTATCAATAAAAACAGAAGTACACCTATAGCATTTTCTCTGGGGGTATGAGCATCACTTGTGACAATATACGAAGGCTAGAGTCACCAGTGTACCCCTGCTTCTCCTTTTTGGTTCTGGAAAAGAAAACAAATCTGTGCCTACCTCTGTGGAACAAAGCAGCTCCCTGTTATTTCCTAGCTCTGAGCATGCCGGATAGACTATAATTGACCATGCAACAATTGTATGTCATTTAAGAGAATGTTTTCCTTGTAGGCTAGCTCACAGAAGCCTTGTAATTTACACACGGCTAGACTCCACACGGCTGATAGAGGCCAATGATTAAAGTCCTAACTGATAGTTGTAGAAAAATGTATCTGTTGAACTGTGCTGTTCCCTTATTTCTATGTGTGCCTCGAATGGTAGCACAGTCTGTCCTGTATAAAGCCAAGAACAAAAATGTCTTATTGATGCTTAGTAATGCTACAACACACGGAATAAGCTTCTCTATTCAGACCTGCCCCGGAGGGGAAAACAAAGACTTTAAAACAGCAGCTGTCAAAATTCACTGCACAAGGGAAACCTGAAAATCTGACAGAATGCAAGTTCCCTGGCCCCAGCTCTGGGGACTTCAGACATGATGGGCGGGGCCCCAGGTTAAGCTCCTTAGGAGTTTCTAAAGTCATTAGCCACATGCATTAGGCTACAAAGTCCACTGTTTGCAGTAAATAAACAAATAAACAGAACACCTTTTTGGTCGAAGTCTGAGAACCAATGGTCTCTTCTGTAGAATCTGTTGATGGCTCCTGACACATTCCCTCATCCTTCTCCCACTGTCTGTTCACTCACCTGACAAACTACAAGTGCACACAGATTTAAGAGACAGGATAAAAAAGGCTCCTTCCCTTGCAACCAGTCACCCAGCTCTCCTCCCTTGCGGAATCTCCCGTACTATTTCTTATGGATCTTTCCAAAAGTAGTCTAAGCATTTGCAAAGAGAAGTACATATTTTTTTCTACACACACACACACACACACACACACACACAAAGTTCTGCACCTAATTTATCCCCACTTTAGCCTTTTACTTGGTGTAAGTGGGAAGTCTTGTATCAGTACACAATGATCTCATCTTTAAAATATGCTGGAAGGCATTCCATGATATTTATAGGCTGAATTTTATTCAATCTTTTAGTTTAGTTTTTGAGACAAGATGTTACTATGTAGCCTTGGCTAACCAACAACTGGCCCTGCTACCTCAGCCTCCCCGATGGTGGGATTACAGGAGTCTACCAGCACACCGAGGTTTAGTTCTAGCTGTTGCTGGCACAAATACTACAGCCTCCACGGAAGCCTGCTCATTTCACACCCGTATCCTTCCCTCTGTAAAAAATTCCAAAAGTGGAATCAGGTGAAAATCTACATATGTTCTTATCCTGAGAGATATTGCCAACCTCTCCCCATAGAGGCTATAAAACTTTGATTTGTGTTCATCTGCCAGCCTTCCCGGTAGCCTCTGTCTTAGAGTTTCACATGGCCTTTTCTTATCAATCTATACAAGGTGGATCGGGTCTCAGCCCCTGAAGCACTGTGTCAATAACCTTGAGGTGGGTGTCTCCCAGTCAAAAGTTTATTAACCCTAGTGTGCCTTTGTTACTTGCTGTGTGATCTTGGTCCACAAAGAGTGAGTATGCTGCATTGTCTGGTTTATGAACACGATCCCAATCAGTTAACATCAGGGAACGACTTTAACACATGAGTCAACCAAATGAAGAATGCGCATCTCTGCAGGGAATTCTTGCCTAGGCGCCAAGGCTCAGACTAGCAACCGGGGTGAGTAAAATGTTGCCAGGAGAAAGCTGGGACTGGTTCCTAAAAGCTCTGGTTCTTCCCTTTGAGAGAGTTGCAACCAAGAAATAAAAATCTAGGAAGAAGGGAACCACTTTCTGTTGAGTCCCGCCCCCTCTGCTGTTCTTGGGGGCTCCCGGTGCCCTCCCCTCCCAGGCGGGGCGGGCTCTGAGGCCTCAGCTGTCAAACACAGCGGAGTCCTGGGGCCCAGAGCACAGGGAGGAGGAGGGTGGGTCTGCGGTCGCGTGACCAAACCAGCTGTTAGCAGGGGGCTGGAGAGCCTGGAGTCTGGGGAGCTGGAGCGCCAGCGGTCTTCTGCGCTACTGATGCGGAGGCTGTAACCTAGCTGCCGCAGCGCCCCCAACTCCGCAATCGCAGCATCAGCACCGCTGGACCCGGCTGGAGCCGGCTGCTTGGCAGGTGAGGCCTCAGGCTACGCGGGGAGCGCCCGGGCTCAGGCAGCTGCTCTTCCGTTGGGCAGTCACCACATTTCCCATTGCAACTCTAATGCCTCGTTGCCTCCCTTCCCGAGTGTGGACCGGGGAAGGGGAGATCAGAGGTTAGGTGGCCTCGGTCGCGCCCGATTCAAGATCAGGGCCAGAACCTGCTCCTGCTCTCCACCCCGCACCCTTCCCGCACCTCCCTTTCAGTCTTACAACCCGGTGCTGCTTTTCTTGGGCGCCAACTTGCAACGCCCCGGGAAGTGTCTCTGAGCTTTCCTGGGCCCCTGAGCTTCACCCGGCGGCTCTGGTGGTTCCGGGCTCGCCTTACCTCTCTCTGAGAGAGCCTGGCTTCTTCCCGAGTACTGCGCCCGCAGCGCCTGACCAGGCCGCTGCCCTTGGCCGCCGGGCGGAGTCCCTGGATCTGTGGTCATCTCTAAGGGCCAGTGAGCTGGGACCAGGCATTGCTTCGCTCCAGGCCTCACCCCTGCACATTGGAATGAGGGTGGGGTCATGGCAGGTGTCTGGACCCTTGCTATCGGTGCACCTCAGTTTACCTCTATTTCCTCATTTGTTTGTTTGGTTTTTTTTTTTTTTTGTTTTGTTTTTATTTTTTCTGTCCGGGCATAATTATTTAGCAACCACAGTGAGGTCTGCAGGACGAAAGGGACGCTTGAATTTTAGAAAATCGGTTAGAATTTAGGAATAAAAACGTAATTACACCTATTTACATTTAAGGCAACTTATTTTCTGTCTCCCAAGCTGACCTGGTAGGGTTCTGTTAAATCGAAGTGTATTTCTGTGTAATTGTAGGTTGTTAAGTGCTTCTTCCTGGTGTGTGTGTGTGTGTGTGTGTGTGTGTGTGTGTGTGTGTGTGTGTGTTTACTGTGCTTCACGCCTGCCTAAATCCTCATCACTTGCTAAGGAAACCTATGCTAATTCAAAATGGCAGCATGAAAAATCAGGCCAGGCGGAACCCTAGCAGACCACAGCCAAGCACAGCTGCCCCCAGACTTGAGCTGCGGAGAGAAACAGCAGGAGGTAAGGCTCTTCTGTGTATAGGTCGGGAGTGTACGAGGAGCTGGTTAAATCTGAGCGAAGCTGCAGAGCTGGGGGAGCAAGAGGGAAGTTTGGGGAGCTACAGCTGTTTTCCCTAACTTGTCGAAAGCTGGTATAAAGCCTAAGTCTAATTTGGTGATTTTCATTAGACCCATTTAAAGTCAACTGTGCACAGCTCACATACTTTATATCTACAAGTGGCTTTATAAAGGATGGGTGTACAGTGTAAACACCCGCCGGGAACAGTGCACACAACAAATCCATACAGGCAATGGCTTTGGAAGAGCTGACTTAGCACCGCAGCACCCAGGCACTAGGATTGCAAATTCTTGAAAGGTGACTCATTTCAGGATTTTTTTTTTTCTCATAAGGCAGCTTTTCTTTCGCTTTTCACTGCAGGGCTGCCAGCCATCTTGTCTTTTAGGAAGGAGGACGCGAGTGAGGAGGCAGGTGCCCTGGGGATAATGGAAAGAGAGGAAGCTTTCTCTGAGGGCTAGGCTAGCAGAGCTGCAAGTAACTGAGCAAGCTTGCCACAGACAGCAGCGAGGTTAAACTGCAGGGAAGATGGACAACTAAGGTCACGCCTATGGCTGAGGCTGACAAAGAGTTTCCTGTTCAGATCTCCATACGCCACCTTTCCATGTCTGAAGGGGAGAGCAGGTTGGCCCTGAATATCTGAGCAAAGGGAAGCAAACTCAGGTGGATTTAAAAACTCAGGTGTTTAAGGGACTACACCTCCCCCTCCCCACAGGCCCATTTAACTGACTGCATGAAGGTGTCCACCTTAGGCTCAGCTCACTTTTTCTGGTGCTGAAACCGCATCTCTATGTAAGGACCACAACTTTAATTATAACCACATCTTTGAAAATCTGGTAGCTTGTCTTGTATTGGTGGACAACTCTTAGCTGAATTTATCTTGCCAAGAAACAGAAGTGGGCACGGCATCTACTTTTACATAAAAATAATCGACAAGCCTGGGTTGAAGTAACTCCAGAGCTGGTCAGAAGCTGAGTTTTCACACAACTTGAATTTTAGTTGTGAATCGGTGACCCCAGGTCCGGGAGAGCAGAGCCGGGACCTCTGTATGGGTTAGTGTTCTGTAGGGTGATGAGGGGATGGAAAATCTGCCGTTCTGCTTTTCCAGCCAATTGCCACAGAGAAGAGGGTAGCAGGAGATGGGGAATGGGGTAGACAGGAGCCAGGTATAGAGAGGGATGCCATAGCGAAGGCAGATACAGCCGTGACATGTGCCATCTAAAACTGCTATTTACATTAGAACATGAATGTGAGGACATGTTGAAGAAACCGAAAATAAGTTTTAAAAATGAGCAACCCTAGTCCAGGTCTGGTTTTAATCTCAGCATTCAGGAGGCTAAAGCCTTGGATTTCCATGAGTCTGAGGCCAGCCTGGTCTATACAGCTATGGCTGTCCTGGAGCTTGCTGTGATTGGCAAGAGGTTCTTGATACTGCTAGTGACACTGGGTATAAAGAGACAGGAGGAGGAGGGGAAGGAAGAAGGGAGGGGGAGGGAGGGGGGAGGGGGAGGAGGGGGAGGGGGAGGATGGGAACTAAACTGGAGTGAGTGGTTGATGACACTGGATGAGAGCGGACTATTTTGTGGGCATGATCTCAGAGGACTGTTGGTTGCAATCTGCCATTTTGCCACTTCCCTGTACCTGGTGTCTTCTTGGTTCTTTGCTGTTCTTGTCTCTCATGTTTTACCAGAGGATGATGGTACAATAAACAAGCTTAGAGATTTAAGGCCACAAGCACAACACTGAACACACGGCCTACTTTTTCCTTTAGTCTAGTGAACTGGAGAGTAGTGGGACCTGATGAAAGTATATTCAAGAGAATACAGTCATTTACATTGGAGTATAGATTGACGGGGGTATCCAAGGTGGGATTTATAGCTTTAAATTACAATGAAGTAAATTACACTTGACAAAACTATTCAGTTACTTTCCTCATTCCCTGTCAAGACTGAATATTTTCAAATTTTAAAAACTTTGTAACCTTTTATGAGAAAATGATACTTTTAGTTACAGTTCTTCAGTTGTGGGTACAATTGCATGTTTTGAGTACATATTTTGACTTTTTACATTTGCTGCTCTAGTATTTCTAGAGTTTGAATATTGCTTTTTAGAAGTGGATTTTTCTTATTGATTGATAAAAATTCTTTATACATTAGGAAAGTTAACTTTTTTGATGAACATTACAAATGTGTGTCCCAATATTATATGTTTTAAATTTTGAGTTTTGTTATAAATAAGTCAGTAATATTTTCCCATTTCCTATTGATTTTACTTATTTATTTTTGCTGATGTCGTGTGATGGTTAGATTTAATAATCAACTTGACATAACTTAGAATCAACTGGGAAGAAAGTCTCAATGAAAGATTGTTTGGATTAGGTTTTCCTGTGTACAATTCTGTGGAAGACTGTCTTGATACTTTGATTGATGTTGGAAGATACAGTCCATTGTGGGTGGCACCATTCCCTAGGTTGGGGTTCTGAAGTATGTAAGAATGAAAATATTAAGTTGAGCACTAGGCATACATGCAGTCTATGTGTAACTACCTGTTTCAAGTTTCTACCTTCCCTTTCCCAATGTGATTAACTGTAACCTAGAATCGTTGGTAGAATATAAACCCTTTCTCCTTAAAGTTGTTTTTGTCAGCGTATTTTTGTCACAGTAATTGAGATGAAACTAAAACACTTAGTAGGCTTTTTGTCCTCTATATTACTTTTAAGATGCGTCCAGATGTTTTGTAATTTTATGATGTTATAAAACAGCTAACAGCCTGAATTTTAGTAGCTTATTTTAGATAGAAGCAAGTTGGGGGCCTGGGCATACTTTTCGTTGTCTTCGTAGCCCACAGTCACTGATATCAGATCATCTAAAACATCCTTTTCCTCAGTTTCAAACAGACTTCCTCACCATGTATGGCCTCATTTCAGGACCCTCCATTCTGTTCTTTTTTGTGTAATGTCAAACCATCTTAATACCAGTTATAATTTTGTAATATAGTTTAATATCACTTAGGACTAGACCCACATCATTAGTTTTCACTTCTGAGCCTTCTCTGTCAGCCCCCTTTCTTTTGTACATTTTGGAGATGTGCCGGGAACTGAAACAGAGCTCTGAGCACGGACTCCACCACTGAGCTCCCAAGCCCTCAAAGCCCTCAAGATCATTTGAACACACATTCTCCAAAAGCCCCATCCATATGTTGATTGCTGCCATATTGAATCCACAGATTCATTTAGGGAGGATTAATAGCTCTGAGTAACACTGGGAGTTTCGGAACATACCCTGCCCTTGAGAATTTCTCTACTGTCCACATTAAATCTTACAATTTTATTCACCTCTCACCAGTCACAGCCTAGCACTTCAGCCTCTCCCCAGTCCGAGGCACATCCCTTTATCATTCTGTACACCACACCCCCAGATCTGTTCTCCATCTGAGCCTTGTATGAAGCTTTGCTCTCGGAGGCTCTTAGGCATGCTTTTGCAGTTCCTGTTGGTGCCATCACCAACATGCTCCCATTTCTTGTGTAGCAGGTGAGATTCCTGAGGTCCAAGAAGGTAAAAAGGCACAGGTGTGTGTTAATTTATCTGCCTGCCTCTGTTCCCCTGCATCACTCCACAACATCACTCAGGCCGTTAGATAGTTAGGTCTTCTGGTCAGGATGACAAGATGATAGCCGAGGCCCTGGGAAAACCTGGGAGAAGGAGGTTGAGGTGACTCCTCCGGTCTTACTGATTGTGTGCTTGACCTGAATCTCCCTGTACCTATCCTCCCTATGGTGATGGAGACACTGTGAAAGCTCCTCAGGGATTTGGTCATTGTTGAAATCAGGTTACTCCCTTCCTCTCTGGTCACACACAGCACACCCCTTCTCGGGAAGACAAAGACCTTGAGAAGACCTCAGCTTCGTAATCAGATTTTAAGGAATCAAAGTGCCGATAAAGGAAAATGACCTCACTATAAAAAAAGTTCAGACTGCATAACCAGATAAATAAAGTGAAATGTAAGGTGTCTATTTCTGTTACACTCTGAGCTAATCCTTCCAGGTCCCTCTGTCTGTCTGTCTGTCTGTCTGTCTGTCTGTCTGTCTGTCTGTCGATATACCTGCTATTAATTGGAAAAAAATTGCTAATGATAAAACCCAATGAAAAGCTCCAGCACTAATGGATGATTGCAAGATGTTTTAAATTTCATTTTGCTCATTGTAAAATAATCTCATTTCACACCAGCAAGATTTGTGTTTGTACAATAATTATAATTTTATTTCTTCTGTAGAAAGTGGACATTTAAGCCATTTGCTTTACAGCGAAAGGTAAATTATAAGCTTCCACTTTAATAACGACAGGGAGGATTCTTTTAAAGAATAATCCCAGTTTACAGAGTTACAGGTACGTCTCAAATCATGGTAATGGCAAAGATTAGAATAGACAGCGCATTGTTTAGATGGAGAGGAAGACAGATGGTAGGATAGGAAGGTCATGATTCAAAGCAACCTGCCAAATTAGTGGACACAGTGACAGCAGTGTTGGAAATGGGACCAGAAGGGGATGAAAGGGCCCTGGAGGTGGCTCTCATCGTTGCTCAGAGTGTGTCCTGTGGAGCATGCTCTTGGCGGTGACCACAGGCCTCTGCTCTCTCAAACACACTGGACTCTGTTCTTAAGGCGATCCTTTTCTTGATTGATTTATTTTTTCTTTTTCTTTTTCTTTTTCTTTTTCTTTTTCTTCTTCTTCTTCTTCTTCTTCTTCTTCTTCTTCTTCTTCTTCTTCTTCTTCTTCTTCTTCCTCTTCCTCTTCCTCCTCCTTCTCTTCCTCCTCCTTTTCTTCTACTTCTTCTTCTTTTTCTTCTTCTTCTTCTTCTTCTTCTTCTTCTTCTTCTTCTTCTTCTTCTTCTTCTTCTTCTTCTTCTTCTTCTTCTTCTTCTTCTTCTTCTTCTTTTTTTTCGGAGGTGAGTTCCAAACCCAGGGCCTTGCACTTGCTAGACAAGTGCTCTACCACTGAGCTAAATCCCCAACCCCTTCTTGATGAACTTTTATTCCAAACGATCCACATATAGCTATACAAGGTTGCCGTCATACCCATATTACATGTGAAGAACGTAATATATGCACGCACAGATTCCAGACTGTGGGTCTGTCTGGCTTTCTGAAACAGCCTTAATGTAGCTATAACAGTAATTATCCTGACACTGTATCCCTCACCGGTGTCATTGACATCTTGTATTCTTTCCCTCCCTCCTTCTCTCCCTCCTCATCCCCTTTGAAAGATGGAAAATTACTTTCCAATCTGCCATGTATAGGAACACCTTCCTTATAATGACCTTGATTTGACTACATTCATCTTATCTCCCTGGCCTGGGTCCTATTAGATTGTTTGTCCACTCCTTCCTGGATTAAATTTTAAAAAAGGTTGTATTGAGTTTATTTCTCTTCTTCCCTTCATTTCAGAAGCCTTTTAAAAAGTCATCATCTATTTTTGTTTTGTGCATATGCATTTATTTGGTTATGTGTATGACTTTTGTGTATGTTTTGTCTACGTGTATGTCTGTGCACAGAGTGCATGCAGTACCATCAGAGACCGGAGAAGGCATCAGATTCCATGGAGCTGGAATTACACACATTTGTGAGCCCCTGTGTGAGTGCTGGAAGCTCACCAGTTGCCATCAGAGTCCCTGCCCCATCACAGGGCCACATATTAGCTGCATTTGATGACAAATTATTTAGTTGCAACTGTTCCATTTAAAACTTTTGTTGTTGCATATTTTTCGTAGTCATGTGGGAAAAATGCTTGAGGAAATATAGAGTGTTGCCTGTAGCCCCGTGGACTGTGGACCACCTCACACCACCCTGCCCAATTCCTTTACACTTCAGCATCTTCTTAGATAACAATGATTTAAATGCCATATTCACAGTGGTGTGAACTCTTCATTTTAGTAACTTTTCCCCACATGTATTTCTTCACTTTTGCTGGTAGACAATTTTCACATCATAAAAGTTACTTGATTCTTATGCAAGTGACTGTATTTGAGGAAAAATAAGGACCCGAATAACATATGCTTTTTGAATCATTGTGTGTGAATTGCATGTTGTGTGTTTGTATGTATGAACTATATGCATGTAATATATATGATACATGATACTTTTCCTATAGTGTATGAGCATTTCAAGCCAAACTAAAGTCCTTCCTGTCTCAACATTCCTTCTTTAAGAAGTTGTCTGAGACACTGTGGAATTGTAACTTTAGGAGACCATCTTTCTAGTAGATCAGCCCAGTGTAACCTCTCATCTTTTAAGAATTCTAACCATGCACTTTGCTTTTATATTCTTATGTTTTGAACCTATGAGACAGGGTCTCATCACTGCCACCTCCAACCTGTGATCTTCCCGTCTCAGCCTCCCGAGTGCTGGGATTGCAGGCACGCACCACCGGCCAGGCTTACTTTTGAACGGTTGCTTATTATAGGAAAATTCAACCATCTGAGAAAGGAAAGGGTGCAGTAGAACAGACCTCAAGTTCCTGCCCATCACGTAGCTCAGCTTTTATCTTGAACACTCCTTTTTCCTCTGAGCCCTTCCTCTTCATCCTGAATTATTTCCTTGTAGTATTTTATATAGTATGCATTTTTATAAGACACATGTTTTTTAGGTGAGGGTTTTCTTTTTATCTTCTTTCTCTTCCTTCTCAGAGTCTTGCCATATTGCCCAGCATGATCTCAAACTTTTAAATGATTCGCTCAGCTCAACCTTTCTAGTAACTGGGGCTACTGGTGTTGGCTATTACACCTACATAAGCCATAGGCTTCTAAAAGCCATTTGTTTTTAAGTGAAAGCCATCACAGCATCATGATTCTATATAGGACATTAAGAACCATCCCCTGATATAGTAAATATCTACTCATTGTCCATGTTAGCCCAGTTGCCTTAGAAGGCTTTCTTATGATTTAATTAAGTTAGGATTCAAGTAAGTGGTTCATTGTAATTGCTAGGTGTGTATCGTGTGTGTGTGTGTGTGTGTGTGTGTGTGTGTGTGTGTGTGTGCGTTCCATGAGTAAATAGCATGCACTTTGGAATAGGAGTCTATCTGAAGATCAGGGTACCATCCACTGGTAGGATTAGTACCATCAGCAAGGAAGAGTAGGAGACAGGAAGTAAGCGTCTATTGAGTGCCCCCTGTATGCAACCACAGTGCTAGTTATTTTCTATGACGTCTCTCACAAACCTGTGTGCTATGCTATGTATAGGGATTGTTTCCGCTTCCAAATGACACTGTTGAGAATTAGTTGGTGGAGCCAGGATAGGGAACAGGATCTGTGTGTTTCTACAGCATGTCTGTCTCATGTCCTGGTGGACACAGGCATTCAGGGCTGGGCAGACCTTGGAAAAGAATACAGTTGCACACATCTCATCCTCCTGATCTTCTGACAGGCCCAGACTGGGGATGGAGGGATGGAGGGATGGAGGAGGAGCTTGCAGTCTGCCTCTCCCACCCAGTTCCAGTCTTAGAGCCATACAGAAAGTGAATAGGTCTTGCCAGACCTTCGAGTTGTCAGAAGAGGCCAAACATCTGAATGTCTGTCTTAAAATGTTAGCTATAAATTCAAGATTCTAAAGGGCAATCAATATCCAGCCCAAACCAACGAGTCTGCAGGCCTATATTATCCTTCTGGGAAGCATGATAGCTGAAGACTGGCTCAAAAGACCTAGTAGTTAACTGTTGGGGGCAGATGTTCCCAGAGGCGCTGTTTAAGCTCTGGCAAGTCTCCTCTAGCTCTTACTAAGTTGGGAAGAGTTCACGACCTCTAATTATCTCCTAGAGGGCCGGGCTGAGATTAAGGTGAGTTGGCTCATAGCCTGCTACTGTTACACTGTGTAGTTCATGTCCAGAATATTCACCCACCCCCCTATTAAATGAAGACTTGGTTCTCAGCCTGTGGCGCTACTGAGAGATGATGGCATTTTTAAGGGTGGGCCTAGAGGGGAGTCATGGGTCACTGGGGATATGTGTCCTTCACGCAACAACCCCTTCCTCTCTTTCTTTGGGTTTCAATCAGGAGTAGGCAGCACTGCCTGCCATAGCCTCATCGTGGGCCCAGAAGCTGTGGGGTTTGCAGACCATGAACCAGAGCCTCCCGAGCTGGTTGATGGTGAGCAAGAGTAGCCCCTCTATTGTTGCAGAGTTGGAGAGCTAACACACTTAGTTATCACCTTCTACGGCTTCAATCAAAGCCATGGCTACTAGGATCAGGTACCCCCCTGACTGGAGTTTTATGCTCTAGTCTCCCAAACTCCAAAGGAATGTGTAAACGCTATCTTAGGCTGAGCTCACTGAGTCTGAGATAGCTCACACTTCAATTTTTAGGGAACTCTTTTCCCAGGCTTCTTCATCATCCCTTCTTTTTTTGGTAGCAAAGCTACGACAGAAGACTCAATTTATAAATGAGTGTCATTTGTCCCATTTCCAATTCAGCAGGAATGTCAATAATTTTAAAGGCGAATTTGTCAATCAATAAAAATCACTCCTTCGTTTCCCTGGAAAGTACTGTTTCCTGGGCTTTGAAGTTCAAGTTTCTCAGAGAGTGGAGAGGAGGGAAGACCTGTTGGTCACTGGCTCTCATTCTTTGTATAAGGAAGGACAGTTTGAACGATTATATTCACAACAGCTAACGAGCTATCGTTCACACACGCAGTCATTTCCTTCCTCTCCAGTAACTCGAGGCTCTCTGGCTATTGGCTGAGGTGGCTGATGAGGGTCGCTCTAGCTTGGTGGAGAGAAAGGGCCAAGGCAGTTTGGCAACCACACAAAGAACCCCTGCCCAGGCTCAGGGCATTCATGTTTTCAGTAACTCCTCCCGGAGCTTGAGAACAAAGCCCTTTTCTCCCATGCAGCTTCCTCCCTCCTTGTCTAGACATTCTGCCACGGTTTCCTAGTTACAGGAGCACAGACTCCAGCCCCCATGCCTGCAGAGCAGCCTCTTGCCACCAGGCACAGGGTGAGTGCTGGTGGAAGCAGCAGTCCTGAAGGAGCACCAGGAGAGTTATCCTAGAGGAAGTCATGAGTCCTGAGGAGGTCCCTGGGGTTAGGGGCTGGGCCCAGGGCTTCTTTGCTTAGCCATGGCAGCAGATCTGGAGCGGTACTGGGAATGGAAGAGTTCTATATGCACAGATTTAGCTTTAAATTAGTAACTGTGATAAAACATACACGCAGTGACCATTGCGGTCATTCCCTATTGTATAGAGGGGTAGTGTTAAGTACATCCACTCTGCTGGATGACCAGTATCCAGGACTTCCATCTTGTCAATGCAAGCTCTCTTGTTTCCTCCTTTGCTCAAACCCTGCCATCCCTGTTCTATTTTCTGTTTCTAGGTGTCTGGCTGTTCTAGTTCCTGTGTGGAACAGAAGTCACATAGTACAGATGGGACACACCGCATCTGCTGTTGTGGTTTGAATGTGGACTATTCCACAGCTACTAGTGTGTTTGAATGTTTGGTCCCTAAAGAGGACAGGCCTGAAGGTGGGGCATAGTTGGAGGAAGTAGGTCCCCGGAAGCAAACTGTACTTACTGTCTACTCTGTTTCCTGACTGAGAACCCAGTGTGACCAGCTGTGTGACCAGCTGCCTCATGTTCCTGTCAGCACGTCTTTCCCTTCATGATGGATTATGACCCGAAATAAATCCTTTCCCCCTTAAGTTGCCTCTTGTCAAGTTTAAGTCACACAATGAGAAAAGCAACCATTACATTTAAGCTTGCAACTTTTCATGTCTCTAAGAATAGAGAATTTCACGTCTGGCTTAACATGATGGGCCAATCAAGACAGCACATCAAACATGTATAAAATTACCGTCCCAGGCTGTGTGTATAGAAAATGTCACACATTTTGCAATTTAAGTGTGGGTCCTTCCCCAAAGTATTTTGTCATGTGTGGATGACCAGCAGCATGAAAATAATCCGAAGTCTGAAACACTGGGCAAAGGGATATGTGTATTTGTGTGTTTTTTTTTTTTTTTCTGACTAGTGTATTCATTACCACACCATTGGCTGCTGAATCTTAAATTAATTTAAAAATGGAGTCCCTTGGTTTCACTAAACACATTTCAAGCACTCGTTAGCCACACTTGGCTAGCCACTACTCGCGGCCCAGACAGAGGCTTCCAACTGTTCAGAAAGCACTAAGCAGACAGAAAGCTGCTGGCTTACTGGTGGGGGGTGAGAGAAGACATCCTGGATATTTTTTCATACTGTGCGGGCTAAGAAATAATCAGACTTCCTTTCTCTACCTGTCACTAGGCATCTGCATGTTCCTGAATGAGATACTTATCTCAGCTTCCTGTCTTTTAATGGCCCCTCTCCTCCAGTGCACGGCCAGCCATTAAATAATTAATTAAAGAATTTTTTCTTAGGGAACCTAGAGAGCACAAACGCGCTCTAAAATGTTCCCAGCGTAGACTTGGGAGATGCCTGTTTAGCATCGCCATTGATGGGAGTTAAATTAGAGTGTTTCATTAATTGGAACTGAATTGCTAACCTGGCAAGAATCCTAATGAGCTTGCGCCACAAAGCAGCCGTATGCACAGGCCTACCCCTCCGCCTCCCGCTCTTAAGACTTTTTTCCTTGAGACCCACAGCGAGTGTGGAATGCGATGTCAATCCGGTCTGTGCGGGTGTATACAGCCCTACTTTGCCTATGGTGGTAGTGGCCCTTACTCTGTGAGAGGCATGTATTCCACTGTCACCCACAAGAGGACCGAAGCCATGGGTTTGGAAAGTGCTGTCTTGGTGGCAGTGTCTCTACCACCACTGAGTGACCCCTCCCCCCTCACACATGCACACAACGTTTCTTTCTTTTGAGATTATAATTAGAACATGCCTCCCTTCCCTTTCCCCCCTCCGATCCTTCCCATGTGGTCCTCCCTGCTCCTCTTCAAAGTCATGGCCTCTGTTTTCACTAATTGTTCTTGCATGTATATATGTATTACATGTACATATATTCCTAAATATGACCTGTTGAGTCCATGTAATGTTACTTGTATGTTTATTTTCAGGGCTGATCATTTGGCACTGGACAGCCAGTTGATGTGCCCCTCCCTGGAGGGCCATGTCTCCTGCTCCCAGCTTTACTCACTCGATACAGTGTCGAGGATTCCTTCCCCCACACCTCACCATAACCCCCCCCCCCCCGCCCGCACTATACCCTCTCCCCCAACACACACACACACACACACACACACACACACACACACACACACACACTCTGGGTTACGAAGCCATGCCTGCTCAGGGGAGATGGGTGGAAGTTGGAAGGAAAAAAAAATGAAGACATCAAAGATCTCCAAAGAGAGGAAGTAAAAACAACATTCCAGGTTATGATGATACTGTCTTCCTGGTGGATTCTGCCTTACCACCATGATATTCACATCGAGATAAAAAGAATATTGATTCTGAATGTCAGTTTGGGAACCCTCTTCGGAGTTCCTATAACTAGGCCGGCTTCCACAAGCATCCTGCTAGACTTTGCTAATGTTAGGCGGTTTGTTGTTTTTGTTTATTTGCTTGTTTTATTTAGAGGCAGGGTTTCACTATCTGGTCCTGGCTGACTTAGAATTTGTTATGTAGACTCCACTGGCCATCAACTCACAGACCTCCTCCTTGCTTCAGAGTGCTAGGACTAAAGGGGTGTCTGCTATGGCGCCCTACAACTGGTAACTAATTCAGTTTTGGTGGCTGATCAAATATTTAGTCACTGGGCTAAATGGGCATGTTTTCAAAGTACTTTGGAATTAGCAGAAACCTGGGAGGTGACGTGGCCACTGCACCCAGTAGAGTTCTTAGACAGCTCATGCGGCAGCTGGAATGTAAATTGTTAAGCTTTTTTTTCTTTTTAAAAATAAAGCTGACAATTCAGTTCTGTGGCCAAACTGAACATACTCCAGTGACTGCATAAGGCTAGTGGTCAGCACACTAGAGTGAGGAGACATGAGGGCTAGTGGTCAGCACATTAGAGTGAAGGCTAGACGTGAGGAGATGCGGCATTTCCACTGTCAGCTGGTCCAGGAGCCTTGCTGAGTTCTCTCTGAGGCAAGTAGATGGGACTTAGGCAAATTAAGTTGACGCTTACCTCAGCTGACGGTTGTGAGGTAGTTTACTAGCTCTTCTAGCGAGACACACACACACACACACACACACACACACACACACACACACACGCACGCACACACACAAAGGAAAGGGGTTAGGGGATGAAAGAGAAGTATTGACTGATTGATTCTACCACTGTGAGCATTCCTGCTTATCCAAGAAACCCAATGAAAAAGCCAGAGTCATTGGTTCCGACCTCCCTGGGCTTCTCTGGTCTTTGTTCTCCTCATGTTTACTTGACCAAACAGCCCAGGTGACTTGCTGAGCAAGCAGAAGCCCTTGGTGAAACACTAGGTGCTTCCTAAAAACCCCTTGGGTTTTATGTATTCTGCAAATACCTCTTATAAAGGAAAGACCTGTGCTTGGTGTAGCCTGTGCATAGAATTGCTAAGGTAGTTTCTCAATACGGAGACTTGATAGCTGTCGCAGGTGTGAATGAAGTTGGCCAATTTTGACTGGCTTGCTGGGGGGGTGGTGGTGCTCTATTTTATAAGTCAACCCCAAGATATCTTCTATCTTCCCCGATATTTATAAAATATGTCTTCTGGGTCATCTAATTTGACACCTGTAAGGAGAAGTATGTGAGCTGAGACAAAATATTTATGGAAGAGGCTGAGGGAGGTAGAGGAACTTGCCTGCGGCCACACAGCTGGTAGCTGGCAGAGTTGGGCTTTGAGTCAGCCTAGAGCAGTGGCTCTCTACCTTTCTAATGCTGAGGACTTTAAATCCAGTTCCTCGTGTTGCACTGACCCTCAACCACAAAATTATTTTCATTGCTATATCTGTAATTTTGCTATTTTATGAATCATAATGTGAAATATCTGTGTCTTCCCATAGTCTCAGGTGACTCCTGTGAAAGGATCATTTGATGCCCAAAGGGGTCATGACCCTCAGGGCAGAACCACTGCTGTATAAAATGGACTCAGCGAGTTGGAGAAGGGACCACAGTAGTTGGGTGGCATGGGACCGGCCCTCAAGGACTTGCTGGTTGCTTGCCTTCCTCCCTCCCTCCCTCCCTCCCTCCCTCCCTCCCTCCCTCCCTCCCTCCCTCCCTCCCTCCTTTCTTTATTGAAAGCAGATGAAGATAGATAGTTACAAGCAACTCATTTTTGTTATTCTAGACCAAGCCGAATGTATTAGTGCTCATGGATGGTGACTAACTGGCGGGGTCCTTTCTATAGCAGGCCTCTTTCCAGTTCTCCAACACCCTGAGCTTTTGCTCTGCCCCTTCCTCTACTCCTGCTCTGTCCCTGCTTCCTGTAGAGCTGTAACTCTAATGGCTTCTGCTCAAGTTCAAAGAGCTTTCCAACTCTATGACCACCGTCGCACCTCTCACCTCTCGTAAAAGCCGGTTCTCTGCTTTTGAAGTGACAAGCACAGTCTGAAACACCTCTGTAATCACCACATTGTCAGCAGCTTTGAATCAGGTCACCATATGCAAAAGGACTAAGGGAAAAGGCTCTCCCAGGTGCAGGGTCATCACAAAGGAGATACTTGTAGACAGAAACTTCAGTTTGTAGAATGTTAGAAGACAAGATGGTGCTTGGTTATGGAGAATACACTGTGCACAATAAGCTAGGTTGTGGATCCAGGTTTGCAGTGGTGTGCTAAAGAGACACAGTCCTCACTGTTATCTTGTGGGGCCTTCAGAAGAAGAGACCATTGATCGTTGCTACTGAGATGATCACAGAGGTGTTTCAGACTGATTGTCACTTCAAAAGCAAAGGATGAGTTTTTATGAGAGGAGTAACATAGCTACTTGAACTGGAATGGTGTTCAAACGAGCAGAAGCTGTTAGAGTTACAGCTACACAGATAGCAGGGCGAGAGTTGGGATGGAGGTGGGAGCAGAGCAAAGGCCTAGGGTGTTGGAGAACTGGAAAGGGGCCTGCGTGTTGCTGATGATGGAGGGTGGGGTGAGGCTGAGGCAGGGAGACACAGGCTGATTAGACTTCATTTACCAGGCCTTTGTTTTAAAAGCTGTCATCAGCCTTCAAAGTGTCTAAAGCAGAGATTACACTGTTGAATGCATTCTTTTTTTTTTTTTAATACCCACAGAATTTATTTATAGTACAGAATTGGATGGATTGTGTTTACTCCAAATTGGTGAATTATATAGTATCACCATGTGAATTCCTAACGTAAAATGTGACTGATTTGGGAGACAATTGCAAAGAGTTAATTCAGTGAAATATCAGTCATTAAGATGGGCCTTAATCTAGCATAACCAGTTCCTTTACAATAAATGGATATTCTGATGTGCCTGTGCAAACAAGTAGGATGATGTGAATGGCACTGCTTTTTATAAAGCAATGAGGAGTTTCAGAAAAGATCAACTATATTTATATCACAAACTTGGAATCCAAGATTCAAATTTTTCATAAAAATTATGATAAAGTATTAAAAGTTTTAAAACATTTGTTTGTTGTAGGCTATAAAATGATACTTATCTCTTAAAAAAATCAATAGAATATCTTTTATTAAGTAAATAAATGTATTTTTTCACAAAAGTAATCATAATATACAATGTTACTGTGTAATAAATTCATAATTTAAAACAGAAATATAAAACTTTCTCAAAGCAATCTCCAGAGCGGGCAAGTGGTGAGAGAATCCTTTCTATTTTTTTTTTTTAGTTTTATTATAAGGTCTTCATGAACGCATACCATATGCTTTGAGTGTATATCCTTTGTTTTTAATTGCTACTCCCTGTCCCCATCACTACGACTATTTGTTTCTTCTTCTTCTTCTTCTTCTTCTTCTTCTTCTTCTTCTTCTTCTTCTTCTTCTTCTTCTTCTTCTTCTTCTTCTTCTTCTTCTTCTTCTTCTTCTTTTTATTAACTTGAGTATTTCTTATTTACATTTCGAGTGTTATTCCCTTTCCTTGTTTCCGGGCAAACATCCCCCTAATCCCTCCCCCTCCCCTTCTTTATGGGTGTTCCCCTCCCAACCCTCCCCCTTGTTGCCCTCCCCCCAACAATCTAGTTCACTGGGGGTTCAGTCTTAGCAGGACCCAGGGCTTCCCCTTCCACTGGTGCTCTTACTAGGATATTCATTGCTTCCTCTGAGGTCAGAGTCCAGGGTCAGTCCATGTATAGTCTTTAGGTAGTGGCTGGTAGAATGCACTCTTAAAAAATTGCTCTGGGGGTTGGGGATTTAGCTCAGTGGTAGAGTGCTTGCTTAGCAAGCGCAAGGCCCTGGGTTCGGTCCCCAGCTCTGAAAAAAAGAAAAAAAAATTGCTCTGGCAGCAGTGTGAATGTTTGAAGCAGGAAATGGTTGTTTTTGTTTTTGTTTCTTTAAGTTCTTGGCTGGAGATGGTGGTGCACAGGGGCAGCAGTTGGGATGAAAGGGAATGGCTAATTCCCAGAGGGATGTAGGAGATGGTGAAGCAGCCAGGAAGGACGGCTTCTGAATGCTGGTGCTTTAATGGGATGGATGGTGGAGCTGGCCTTGATGTCTGGAACTTCAAGAAAAGGCTCATCTTGAGAAAGTTCAGCCTTGGACATCAGACAGGTAGCCGGGTAGAGGGCTTGGAAACTCAGGTTGAGAACTGAGCTGGGCTTAGCTGTCAAAGGTATTGGTGTAAGGAATGCCTGGGCATATGTGAATCCCACCCCTGCCCAGGGAGAAGAGAGCAAGCCAGTCCAGAAACCAACGGAGAGGTGGAGGAACACCCAAAGTACTGGCATATTATGCTGCTGTGGCTGAGTAAAAATGGTTTTAAAAGAGTGTCCCCACCTTTCCTATCTCTAAATCATTTTCCTTATAATGCCCAAATTGATTAAATGGTGGCCCCCATGCACCTCTGGCCCAAGTGAAAGTTGGCTCACTGCATCATTGCTAGTTCTAGATGTGTGGTTTCAGACAGCTGAGTGTCAGAAATTACAAAGGGGGAATTACATTCAAACTAAACACACATGGTCTACTTCATCTTGTTATTCCCCAAACAATATAGTATATGAATTATTTATGTAGCATTTACACTGTGTTAGTCATTCTAAACAATCTAGAGATGATTTAAAGCCTACAGGAAATGTGTATAGGTTGCAAATACTTTTATAGGAGGGCCTGGGTGTCTCTGCAGGGTCCTGGCATCGATCTCCTGTGAACACCAAGAGATGACTGTATATTACTTATTCATGTGATTGTGTGTGTGTGTGTGTGTGTGTGTGTGTGTGTGTGTGTGTGTGTGTGTGTGTGTGGTGCGATACCAGGAACAATAACCTCTTTTGCTCTCTCCTATGTCACTGACCCTTTTTGGCTGCCACTATGGCCTGCTCCCAATTTGAGTTTACTTAACCCAGGAAGGACTGAGCCTGTGTGGTCTCTGCAACTGTGCAGTTCTACATCAGACTCTCCAGACTGATGGCAGCAGGATACTGTTCTGAGTTAAGGGCACGCAGGTCGATCGTTAGCCTGTGGTAGGTGCTGGTGTGTGAGTCAAGCACCCGGAGCTGAAGGGCGCCCTGTCTAGCCGGCTGCCACAGCCCTCACTGCTGTTCTTGTTGCAGGATGTCTGGTGCGCCTCCGAGTTACTCCTTCGTGGCTTTGCCACCTCGAGCCAAGGATGGTCTGGTGGTGTTTGGGAAAAATTCAGCGCGGCCCAGAGATGAAGTGCAGGAGGTCGTGTACTTCCCAGCTGTTGACCATGAAGCTGAGAGCAAAGTTGAGGTAAGCAATAAGAGGTGGCCCTCTGATCCTTCAAATGTCTTCCTCTGGCTTCACCTTAAGCACCAGCTTTTCCCCAGAAGCCTGCGTACCGTTCAGACGGTCCCGTCACTTCCACTCCTGACGCTTTTCATGCAGATGTGCTCAGAGCCTTAACAACAAGGGCACCTGGAGAATTCTGTGTTCACAATTGTCTTATGGTTAAGGAAAAATATTTACCATAACTCCACAGACAAACCTGGAAAACAAGATAGATTCATCAAAATCTCCTCACTCAGTTTCTCTTCTCTTCATAAAAAAACCTTAAAATCAGCATCTTCCTGCCTCAGCCTCCTGGGTGCTGGGATTATGGGATTACAAGAGTACACCAAGGCAGCTGGGCTGCTTTTTTTTCCCAACAGAATTCATAGTGTGGTGTCTTAGTTACTTTTCTGTTGCTGTGGTGAAACACCGTGACCAAACCAACTTACAAAAGGAAGGGTTTGTTTGGGTCAGAAGGGTAAGAGTTTGTCGCCATCACAGTGGGAGAGCCTGGCAGCAGACAGGCATCTGGAGCAGCAAGCCAAGTGCTCACATCTCTAACCAAAAGCAGGAAGCAAAGAGCACTCTGGGAGTCCCACATGGCTTTTAAAAGCCCAAAGTCCACCCTCAGGGATACACTTCCTCCAGTCAGACCATATGTTCCAAACCCATCCAAACAGTACCACACACTAGGGACCTAGTACTCAAACATCTGAGCCTGTAGGACATTCACATTGCAGCCAACACACTTGGAGGTCGGAAGGTGCAGTATGCACGACATAGACTTCATTGTGTAGCTTCACACTCAGTGGCAGTGCCGCGGCCCCACACTGGGATTGGCCATTGGGTTGTTTTCTAGTTCCTCACTGCTGCCAGCAGTGCAGGATGAGTAGTGGCCATTTAAAACTCTACCGCAATGTCTGGTTTTCTGTATTTCGATCGTGTTAGAGATTGTCCATCATTTTCTATTTTGAGTCTTTGGGTGCTTTAACTTTTCATTTTTAAAGGTACTACTTTGGGGTACATGATCAGGAATGAGATTCCAGGTCATAATCTAAGTAAACGTGTGATCGTATTTCTTCCCATAGGTGGCTTACTGTTTGCACGTCCACCAGAAATGCATGGCAGTGTGAGTCTCTGTGTTTCTCAAGTGCGTTATTGGACTTTCCTGATGGTTATCTTACATAATTCTAAATCCAGCTAATTTACCAGATTCTGTGTCAACTTTGGCCAAGGATTCTTTTGCAGTTTCCAGGTGTCCCATTATGGCCTCCGAGGAGGGGTCCTTTGTTTCCTATACCTCTGGTTATTTTCTTGTAGGATTGTGTTGGGTTCTATGTTGAATGCAATAGGTAGTGGTGCCTTTGCCACGGCCTGATCGAGTGGGGATGCCTTTAGACACCCACATCAGGATGCTGGTGTGGGGACCAAGACTTGTACAGCTTCATTGTATCAAAATCTCTGCATACATTCCCATTTAAATGTTTTAAAAATAGGTCAGAGGTACGTGCTAAATTCTGTTGAAGTTTTCTTTTTTTTTTTTTTAAACCCGTTATGGGGAGGATTGCCTAATTCCTTCCTTTCTATTCCTTTGGAAAATTGAATGCTTCTTAGTTATGGTATATTTGTTAGTGTGTTTAAATGGTAATTGTTAAATGATTAAGAATTTGCAAAGAAAAACTGGACTAATAAGTGAACAAGCTCTTTCTTACTATACTGCTTAGTTGGAAAAAAAATAAAAGATTTTCCTCACATCCTGCTTGGTTTTAAAAGTGCAGTTACCAACATGTTGGGTGCTTTCTGAACAACCATTTCTGCTTCAATCTTTTAAGTACACATTAGCACCAAAAGGTCACAGACCCCGATGAGGAGCTGCCTGTTGTGAGGAAGGTAGAGTTGGGTGTGACTTGGTGTAGTCATTCCCGTACAGGATGATGAGCCCTGGCTCCAACCTTCAGTGGAATTCTCGAGCAGGTGTAGAGCTTCTTTGGTGAGCTTGTCAGAGTCCACTGTCCATTCTCGTCACTTGGATGGGAATGGTTTTCTTTTCTAGGGACAGGACAGACGTCATGGATGAAACTTGCTGGCTTGAGTTGTTGCCCTCTCCTGTCTGCTTTCCTGAATATCTTTACCCCTCCCCCATCCTGACTGTAGAGACATATAAACTGAAACAGACTTGTAGTTTTTACAGGTTGGATTTAAATTCCCAAAGGCAGTGGTGTCAAGTACCACCCCACGTGTACTTCTCATAATGTGAAGAGTGTTCCTCACAGGCAGGTTGGGGTCCGCATCATTCACCCCCTCCACAAACATGGATGCTGCTGATGGCTGGGGATTGCTCTGACCACTGGGTCTTGGAGAATTGGTGATACTGAGTGATTTCCAGGGCTGGATAATAAGATGGTGTTGTTTTTTTCTGTCAGTCCATGAACTCTATGCTAAGAACTCAGTCATCTGCCCTGCTAGGAGGTATTCAAGTAGTCCTCATATGAAGACAGGCCCCTCATGGATGAAACCTGGGGACTCGAAGCATTCACTGTCCGCACGTAGAAGAAAGACCTTTGGGTTGCTCAAGTCCCCAGACACTGGTGTGGAGAGGAGACACAGTGTCTGGCTGTTTGCTGTGCACATGCCTGATCCATTCAATCTATGAGCACAATAAATGGTTGTGAATGCCATTTGCTTTAGAGATAATTTGTTAAGTAACCATAGTATCTATAATATTATACAGAAACCTAGTATAAAATGTCTGAGATCACAATTTTATAGGGCTCATGGTTGCTCCATCAAAGAACCCTGGTTCGAATCCCAGAACCCACATGGCAGCTCACAACTGTCCCTGACTCCAGTTCCCAGGGCTCTGGTGCCCTTTTCTGGACTCCTCAGGCACCAGAGATACTTCTGGTGCACACCAGGCATGCACCTAGACAAAGCACACATAACTTTTTAAAAATAGTTAAAGAAACAGTTTCAGAAAGCTTGTTTTCTTTCTTCATTAACAAGCTAACTGGCATTCTGCTGACACACCAAGAATCATCTCAGGAAACAGACATGATTCTGTTCACTGGCCAACCCATGAGGTGTTACCATGTGCCCTTGCATAGATGGAGGCAGGGGTTGATAACATCTAGCAGTCAGTCTCCACGACGCCCCTAACCTCTTCTCCACACTGCACACCTACGTCGTGAGAGGCCGCCGCATGCATGTCTATTTGGCAGGTAAAATAATACCTCAGGTGAAACCACATCTGTGTCTCTATTGCATTGTCTCTTTTGTCTGTCCACACCACTGCATACTCAACAGTTCACACTGGAAGCGAGGACAGAGGCTGGCCCTCTCCACCTTCCCATGTCCCAGGATGCACAGGGACAGCTGTCACTGCATCTCCTCCCCACCGTTCCCATCCCACTCATACGGTCCTCCTGGTCTGCCTCCTGTTATTCTCTTCTTCCTGGCAGCCACCTCTCTCTGCCTCGGATCCTTCCTCTTGAAAGACCACCAGCAGTTTGTCTACAGAGTGTTTGGCTGGATGACGGTCAGGGCTGACATGTGTGTCGTGTAGAACTCTTTTCAAGTTGCACCCTGTCCAGTTTTTTTCCTTCCTCTCTTTTTTAAAATATTAAAGTTAAAAAAAAACAACCTAGCAGCACTGTGTTTGCAAGAACATGAGCAGAAAGTAACTTCCCACAGACCGCTCATTTGTGCCCGTCTCCCCATTGCCAGCCTCCTGCGTCAGTCGGGTGTGTTTGCTGTAAGTGATGGATGGATACCGAGATGGGCTACGTCATCTCATTTACGTTTACCTGTCTTTGCTCCTAGTCACCCATTCAGCTTGAAGCCTAGACCCCAGCTACGCCGAGCTCTTGCCATTTCTTAGACGAGCAACTCATATCCCCTGTCTTTTGATCTTCCTATCACTGCTGAGAATGCCCTTCCTTCCTCTCTTGCCTCATTTAGTTGTTAGACTCCTGCCAACTAAATCCTTCAAGGTCTGTATACCCAAATGTCCTTTTTCTTCTAGTCTGAGACTTCCCTACAGATATGGAACATGTTATGGCTGACCTTCCATTGTAAATCATGTGATGCTCACAGTACCCTGAGGCCAACACAGTGAGTTCCGACCTGGTGACCTCTGTTGCCTTTTCTCTCCTTTAGCAATGTGGGTCCCTGGGGATCAAGCTCAGGTCTCCGGGCTGGGCTGCAAATCTCCCTAGTGAGCTATCTCGATGACTCACAATCTGAATCTTAAGTGACTTACAAAGGCTCCTGTGTTGGAGGCCTGGTCCACAGATGGTGGTGATGTTGAGAAGCAGGGGAAACTTTGGAGACCTGTTTGGATGCAGTGAGTCTCTGGAGGCCCAGGTCTCTCTCTTTCTCTGCTTCCTGATCACCATGGCATGAGCAGTTGTGCCCTATCACATGCACACCGCCATGATGCTCAGGCTCAGAGACAACAAGCAGAGTGGCCACTCATGGGAGCCTGAACCAAAGCAAACCATGGTCACTGGCACAGGGCCTCAGTGGCCGAATTGTCATTGTCATTTGTGTCTCAGCCTGCTTTTTAGCCTTCCTCTTGCCCCTTTAACTTCTTATACTTATGAGTCTCCATTTTATACTTGTCAAAAGTACAGAATGCCCCCCCTTTTTTTTATATATCTGCCACTATGAACCTCAACCACTACCATGAGACTTCCCATAGAAACACTCTACCACACAGACTTAAAACAAAAACTCTGAGAGCTTCTCACAAGAAACAGTCAGGGGCTGGAGAGATGGCTCTGTGGTTAAGAGCACTGCTGCTCTTGCAAAGGACCCAGGTTCATCACCCACATGGATGTTCACAGCCGTCTGTGACACCAGTTCCAGAAGATCTGATGCCCTCTTCTGACTTTTCACGGGCGCCAGGCTCACACACAGTGCACAAGTACACGAAGGCAAAACATTCGTGCACATAAAATAAAAATGAACCTAAAATTTATTTTTGATATCATCATTTAATAAAATCAGCATCTCACCCCTCTCATGCTGGTTAAGAGCATGATCCTAAAGTTTTTAGGCACATGGGTCCTGAGGTTTGCTTGGAAACTCTACGAGGGTGTTAAAGTGGCCTCCTGACATGACAGCTTGTGTGTCCTTCCACATTGCTCCCATCTTGTTTGTCCACCTACCCTTCTGTCTCTCCACCCACCCTTCCTCTTCCTATCAGTCACCCCCATGTACCTGTCACTCTGCTTGAGATGCTAAGAATAAGAAATGGGTTCCCCAGCACAAGATTCTCAGTTCTAAATTGACACTGAATGCCTTTGTTCCAACCCACGGCTGGAGGACTGAAACATCTGAGTTTGATATTCTTTAGTTCTTCAACGAGGAGTCTCAGCTTATAACAGCATTTTAGCCTTCCTTGGATGAAGAGTAGGATGAATAAGACCTTTTTCTATTTATTACTATGTGTAAGAACCATTGTAGAAAGTATTTAAATCCCCACTCAGGGCTTCTACCCCACCTTTGGTTATTGAGTTTCCAGATAAAAATCACATTCCCAGCCTTTATATTTACAATGAGCCTTAATGAACACCAGAGCTGGGCCGCTGCCTGCCCTCCATGCTGTCAGCATCTACTTTCCTACCGATAACCCCGAGTTATTACTTCCTATGTTCCATGGCTGCTTCTCCTCCTTCCTCTCTTGCACCTTCTTCCTTCTTGTGGTCCTCCTTTCCTGCCAAGCCTTCAAAACCTAAACCCCATTTTTGTCTCTTCTGCCCAGCTATTGGCTGTCCAATTCACCAACCAGAATTAACTTGGGGGTAGGATCACAGGGGCAAGTGCAGACTCCGGGTCTTGGGGGTCTGCACTGAGCATGACAATAGACAATAAATGACAAAATGTCAACAATGAGCTGCACTAATCTCCGGGTGATTCTAATTTTAAAGTAGATACCAATGAAGTCAGCACCTGTATTTATCCTTGAAAGCCCTCTGTGATGTCTGGGGATGTTGCATTGCTGTGAATCATTGCTCATGACTCATCTCTGTCTTAAGGCAAGCATGTGTGGAGCTCTTCCTGGATGGGGAGAGGAAGCAGATGAACAACTTCCTGGGTTATGTTGTACTGTGTACGTGTGTCTCTGTGTGTGCGTATATATGTCTGTGGACATTTATTCTTATATGGCCAGATCTTCTCTTTAGGAAAGCATTGTACCAACATTAGAATACCATTTCATTAAAAAAAATGAGTTATTAGTAAAGTTCATATTTATATTTGGTTCATATATATTTATTTATATTAACAGTAAATGTTAATAGCAGAGTTAGATTCAACCCGTAATACATTCAGAAAGAGTCTGGGCTGCTTGGTAATGAACCTCAATCTCCATTATTTTGCAATTTGTTACTTCCCTTGTTTAGTTTTTGAAGGCCCATTTTAATTTATGTCCATTTTTTTTCTTATCATGGTGGACTTGCAAGGCACAGGAGCCTCAATGGGGCTATTTAACCTCCATGATTTGGGATGAACTTTTGGTAAATTCTTTCTCTTCCTCCCCAGGGAACATATTTATGAGAAGAGCAGAAATAAAAAAAAATGGATGATGACTCGTGCATTGTTAGGAAAGTGGTTTAGATGGAGATTATAATTTCTGTTGTTACGTTTACTCTCACTTTAAAGGGAGTAAGAGATGGTTTGTTCTGGGGGCAAAAATTTGAGTGATCATGACCTGGGAACACATATTTAGGTTACCCCCAAATTCCATGTTCCAATGTGGAAGTGGTTCCATGAAGTTCTATAGTTTTACAGAAAAAGGAAAGTCAAGAATCAAGGCAAGTTTAAAATACATTGGCGGGTACATCAGAGAAGTGGTTACAGCAAGATGGGAGAAGCTTTTCTATAGACTCAGGATGCTAGCTGATGACACTCTTAACTTTTGAATTGGTGGAAGCTAGGGCTCTGCTGAGCTAATAGATTCTAAAAGGTTTCTATCTGTTATTCACAAGATGTTAGCTCCAACACAGAGGTGGGCAAGAGACAGAACTGGAAGACTAGAACTAGTCCAAGTTAAGGTAACGAGCCTCTGGATCTGCAACATTCCAACCTCTCTGGATCTGCAACATTCCAACCTCTCCACAGTGCTGCAGTTCTAATTGTCAGTCATCAATCAATCTCTGTAGACATAGCTTCTTTGCAAGAATTCTCCTTCACAGGTGTGTGTGTGTGTGTGTGTGTGTGTGTGTGTGTGTGTGTGTGTAAGTCTGAATTTTAACTCTGTAGATAATTTCTTACAAAGGTGAGTACAGTTCACTGTGACATCAGAATAACTGAATAGAGTTTCATGGCCACTGTGCCAACTAGATGGTGACCTTCATGTCTTTCTATTTCTTTCTCTGCAGCTGTAAGACCAAGGCCAGCTCTGAGTTGAAGGTTCGGTGTTCACAGCTTTGAGAGCATGGCTTAGTAGAGGGCTTCCTTCTGGTGTGCTTCCCTTCCCAAACCCAGTCCTCAGGCCAGGCCTCCACATTGATCATCCCAGAGATCTGTCACAGATTCAGGGAAATGCCAGGCAGTCCTGAAATGTGACTAAGAGTGGTCGTCTGTGCCCTCGGCACCTTGTTTACAGCCCATGGATAAGTCAAATAGCAGATGTGACGCTGGGCTAAAACAGGCCTCTGCCCTAAGCCTGGGAGATCAGGATACTGCTGCTTTAATGAGGCAAGCCTCTTAGCGTTCTCCCCCAAGCCGGCCCGTCTCCAGCCTTTTCTCTTCTGCCCTTGAAGTCTGGCTGACTCATCAGCTCTCCCACAAAGGTCCTCCCTGGTGGTGTCAGGGCTGTGGTCCCCATCTGAGTACAGTAGGGTAGAAACAATGGCTGCATTTCACAATCTGAAATGCCTATTGTGTGAGTCTGTGTCGGCCTTTCATTGGGTGACGTCCAGAAATAGTGTGCCCTGGAATGTGGGTGGCGTAGGCACCCATGAGGCTGAGCTTGCCTTTCAGTTTTCATCCAGCCCCACAGGACAGTGGAGGGCTTGCTCTACACGGTGGTAGTGTCTGTCATTGCATGTGGGATCTTTTGAAGGCCTATCTTCTTTGCCCCCTCCTTCAGGTGTCCTCCTGAAAGATTGAGACCTCAGGAGAGGCAAATGCTGACTGACAATGGAAAGCGCCCCTTCTGCTCAGGTGTCCTTCTATTCTTGTGGCTTTGGCACCAGAAGTCACACTCACTGATAGAATGTTTAATGGAAGGCAGGGTGGGAGGGGCTGTGGGACTGTGGGACAAGCTGCTCATTCCTTTCCTTACATTCTTCTAAGTGGTATAGACTTTTCTCTTGTGTGCGTGTATGTTCGTGTGTGTGCACAGTGTGCGTGTGTGTGTGTGTGTGTGTGTGTGTGTGTGTGTGTGTGTGAGAGAGAGAGAGAGAGAGAGAGAGAGAGAGAGAGAGAGAGAGAGAGAGTGCATCTGTATTTACATGCACAAGTGGAAACTTGGGGTTGGTGTCAGGTATTTCCCTCAGTCATTTCCACTTAAGTTTTGGAGACAGGGTTTCTCACTGAACTTGGAACCTACCAGTTTGGCAAGGTGAGCAGGCATGCCCTTGTCTCTGCCTCAGCAGTGTTAGTGTTACAGGTGTGCTCCTCTGCAGAGAGCTTTCCCTGGTGCTAAGAACCGACTCCCATCCTCAAGCTTGGGCAGCAAGCACTTAATGTTCTGAGACCTCTCCCTACCCTCTGACCTTTTTACTCTTCTTGCTGTTTGTTTTACTATGGATTTAACTAGGAATTTTGACTTGAAAGATTTCTGGATCTGTGCTCCTGCCTGGGAAGCCTCTGTAGCTTACTTCTGCTTCTTCTTCCCCTTTTTAATTTCAGCATAGTTGCTAAGGTTCATGGATGCCCAAGCTCTAGATGGCTGGCTGTAGACAGCCTAGCTAATCACATCTGTTGTAAATGGCCCTTGTTTTGTGAGGTTTACTTTCCCACTGGCACTATGAAAACCACACTGTGTGAATTTGTGATGCTGTCTTCTCTCCAACCCAGCCCCACGCTCAGACGGGCTTTCCATTAGCCGTGTTTAAGTGACAGTGAAGCAGAGAGAGCTTGAATAGCTGTCACACAAAGGCCCTTGTCAGGCCAGGGCTCCTGTGGCCTGTGACAGAGACCTCCGGGGGCATGTGTTACAGGCTCCCTAAGGCTCCCCTATGGGGTGGATTTGGAGCACTCTGAAGGAGTTGACTTGACCCATCTGGCCACTTGGGGATCCCCTTCCTCCCTCATCATCTAAATTTGGCCTGCAGAGTGTCAGGTTGGCTGCATGGGTTTTAACTCCCACAAACACCATCTGGTCCTTCCGATTCAGTGTGGGACACCCTTACCATTCAGCCCTTACTGAGCCCTTGCAGTTCTGGGCTCAGTGTGGCACAGAAGCTCCTATCACTGCCACTGAGGGGACTGTGACACACAAGGAACATATGGCTTTCTGTCCTCAGCTCTGCATGAACTCTCTGCTGGCCAGACTGTTTTAAGATTACTTCAAATGTCCCCCAGTTGGTAGAGTGGCCAACTAGATGCATTCTCTCCTATACTGTCTGAGACATTTCTTCTCTCTCCTTCCCTGCAAAAAAATTTCATTGAAAGATCTGGAGAGATAACTCAGAGGTTAAACACTTGCTGCTCTAATAGAGGACCTGGGTTCAGTTCCCAGCATGCACATGGTGGCTTACAACTATCTAAACCTCCAGTGGCAGGGGATCTGACACCTTCTACTGGCCATGAGAGGCCCTGAATATATACAGTGCATACTCAACAGGTGGACACACTAAATAAAAGTCATCCTTAGAAAAGCTCATTGATGATTACTAAGTTCAACCTCGGGATGTGTTAATATGCAACAGGAACATCTCTACTAATGGACCTGGCATCCTCACCGAAGGAGTCAGCAACTGTGTGAATAACACATATAATTAAAACATCGCTTACATGGAACAGAATAGGAGGCACGGTAAAGCTGATCAGAAGAGGGTCACAAGATACTGCGCGTATGAAAGGCCCCTGTGACGTGTCCTCAAGTCACACTGACGATGCTCACCATTTGTGCATGCTCCTTCTCCATCCCCGTCACAGAGCAGGGACTGGCCTCCATGATGCCATCCCACAGTAGTAAGTATATGACGTAAATGCTCTCGAGGCGGGACTAAAGGGAATACAGGGATGGATTCTGATAGAAACCTCTTGCCAGCTCAACGTCAGAAATTCCAGTGTAATTTATAGCATTTGCTATAAAGGCAGTCTACATGGTGACAATATGCCTTATATGGGTATATTTCAAATACACATATAGAATAGCAATGGATCATGTTTGAGGACCACAATAGTGACTATCAATTATCAAACTTGTTAGGATCTAAAATCACCCAGGAGACAATCATCTGTCCATGCTCGTGAGAAAGAATCTAGGTTCAGTTAGCCTCTGTTCATGCCTCTGAGAGAGAATCTAGGTTCAGTTAGCCTCTGACCATTCTGGTGAGGAAGCATCTGCATTGGTTTAGCCTCTGACCATTCTGGTGAGGGAGTATCTGCATTGGGTTAGCCTCTGTTCATGCCTCTGAGAGAGAATCTAGGTTCAGTTAGCCTCTGACCATTCTGGTGAGGAAGCATCTGCATTGGGTTAGCCTCTGCTCATGCCTGTGAGAGAGTATGCAGGTTCAGTTAGCCTCTGACCATTCTGGTGAGGGAGTATCTGCATTGGGTTAGCCTCTGCTCATGCCTGTGAGAGAGTATGCAGGTTCAGTTAGCCTCTGACCATTCTGGTAAGGGAGTATCTGCATTGGGTTAGCCTCTGCTCATGCCTGTGAGAGAGTATGCAGGTTCAGTTAGCCTCTGACCATTCTGGTGAGGGAGTATCTGCATTGGGTTAGCCTCTGCTCATGCCTGTGAGAGAGTATGCAGGTTCAGTTAGCCTCTGACCATTCTGGTGAGGGAGTATCTGCATTGGGTTAGCCTCTGCTCATGCCTGTGAGAGAGTATGCAGGTTCAGTTAGCCTCTGACCATTCTGGTGAGGGAGTATCTGCATTGGGTTAACCTCTGACCATGGCTGTGCGGGAGTATCTGGATTAGACAAGTGGACAGAATTCTGGGCTCTGGTTCTGCACTCTATGAAGAGTAGAGAGGGTGCTTGTCCCAGTGTCTGTGGTTCTCTGATTTCCAACTGTGGACAGTGTGAGCAGTTGCCTCCAGCTTCTGCACCAGGACTTTCCTGTTGGGACTGACAGGACCTTATAACTGTGAGTCCAGATAAACCCTTTGTTTATTTGTCTCCAAATTTGCTGTTTTGGTCAGGATACAAAGTTGCTTTTTTTCTTTTCCAGTCAGGATATCTGTCACAGCAATGCAAAAATAACGAAGGCTAAGTGTGAGCATATCAGGTTTGAGCCAAGCCTTTCTTCTACTGCCCATGCAATCTACAGTTTCTGGGTGTCTCTTAGCCTCCATGACTGCTCATGTGATTCAGGCTTTCCCTTACAGGCTGAAGTCCTATTCAAGACACCCCCAGAGACACCCTATAATCCCATTTAGAGGAAAGAGAAAGAAAAAATGCTTCTTAGCAGCCTTTTGAAATGCAACTTGACAGCAGCCACAGGGCTCTGTCTGGTTACGGAAGTCTGAGTCTTCCCTTGAGATTCTAACCCCACATTTGAGTGTGTCTTCAGTTTTCCTTGAGTTCTATCCTAACCTCTGACCCACTCTCTACTAAGATCTCTTAATTGACTCCAGCTCAGCCTCAGCCTGACTTCTCCTGGAATTCTTCTCTGTCCCCAAGTCAAGAATTGCACTTCCTCTGCATAGAAGTCACTGGAAAGAGCTCCCTGGGTCTCTGGCCCATGCCCCACTGCCATTGGCACTGTCCGTGAGAGAGTGTAAAAATGAACCAAGGACAAATTAATAAAACCATTTTGTATTTTAACTCTTTTCCTGTCTCAAAAAAAGAAAGAAAGGAAGAAGGAAAGAAAGAAAGAAAGAAAGAAAGAAAGAAAGAAAGAAAGAAAGAAAGAAGGAAAGAGCAATGACTCTGTGTAGTTGAGAAGCCACGGCTCCTTCCAGACTCATTCTTTTCGAGATAAAATTTGTCACTGTGTGTTTGTGGGAGGAGTTGTGAAGAGTCTGGGTCAGTGCCTGAGTTAGTCAGGCTTTAATCAGCATAAAGCTACTTTACAGGGAGGAGATGTGTTCTGGTTCTCCAGCCGTGGCCGTTGGGTCCGGGGAAGGCACCCATCAAGGCAGAAGCATGTGGCTGAGAACCTCCTACATCAAGACCCAGGCATTAAGGTAGAAAGAGGCCAGTTCTATAGTTCCCCCTGAGAACACCTCTGGGAATCCAAAGCTCTCACAAGGTTGTACCGATTAAAGACTCCATGACAGGTTTTGAAGCTTTTGCTACGAAACACCAACTCCTCCTCTGGACCCACAGGTAACTGAAAGCAGGAGCAATGCCTTTGCCTTAGTTTCTCCGCCATCTTATTTTGTGTCAGATTCCTGCCTAGGAGGAGAAAGACCTTTGCCTTGGTTTCTCTGTCTTTCCACTTTGTGTCGGATTCTTGTCTACCATTGCACTCTGGTCATTCCAGGTGTGTCGGTCAGTGGTGGTGGTGGTACCACCAACAGCCCCAGCTCAGGTAAGGCTGATGCTTGACTCTGCCGCACAGAGGGGTTTCCGGATGAGCCAGAGTGGAGCAGAGTTCGTAGGGTTAATAGGCATTTAGGCCGGGGTTTGTACAGGAAATGGGCAGGTAGTGCACACTCTCAGAACAAAAATGCTGCCTTCTCTAAGGACTTATGTGGCTGTATGCCTGACCCTGAGGCTTCCTAAGTTACATTCCTCGGAGGATGTAATTTATGAGATTTAAAGATTAAGCAATGCTTAAAATTAAAAATTTCAAATTAAGGGAACAATATGATACGGCGTAGTTTATATATCAACAATTTCTCAACCAAAAAAAAAAAGAGTAACAATTTCTCTTTGTAAATGTGATTACATTTTTAAAGGAGTGGCGTTAGGGCTGAGGAATGAATGAGAGAGGAGAGCTAATTCAGTGGAGCTCAGAGGTACACACATCCTGGGCTTCAGTAGGCACCAATATGTGTTATTTATTTTTATTTTATGTGTGTAGGTGTTTTGCCTGTGTCTATGTCTGTGTCCCATGTGCATTGCCTGGTGACCACGGAGAGCAGGGGGAGGCTTAGATGCTCTGGAACTGGAGTTACAAAGAGGTGTGGGCCGGCGGCGAGCCTCCGTGTGGGTGCTGGGAACTGAAGCCAGATCCTTTGAAAGAGAGGCCAGTGCTCTTCACCACAGAGCCATCTCTCTACCCTCCTCATTTGTTGTCTTGAATATTCTTCTTTGAAATGCCTCTAGGAACCCACACAGGTAATTTTGGCCTTAGCAGTTATGTTGAAGTTTCTGGGCTCCCACAAGGCAAACTAGATCCCAGAGTGAGGGGCTTTTCCCTTTCTCCTGTCCATCTAAGTTTCTCTGCCTTCCTACCTTGCTTCGTGTTGCTTAGCCTATCTTGCTTCCCAATAAGGACGGGTGCACAGAGGTCATGTACTGTCCTAAACCTGCAGTCACTTTGCATTCCAAGAACAGCAGTGCCTCACTGGATGGTCTCCTCCCAGAAGAAGGCAGTGCTGAAGCCTTGGACAGGAGCGATCATTTCCTGAGAACCATCTTGTTCCATAAGCAACAAGTCTTTCTTAGACCACCTTCTAGAATAATCTGAGACAGTGATCAACAGACTGCACCTCGGCTGTGTATACCCCGTGCTCTCGCACCCAGATTCCCTCCCCATTCTCTCCCTCGAGCTCATCACCGGTAACCCGCAGATGGAGTTGGGTCACTGGACTCCTCCTGACATCCACTAGCTCCCCGTCCTTCCCTTTCACCATGGCTGCTCTTTTTAATTGGCACATTGCATAGGTAGCTGAGCCTACTCTGCTGGTGCTCCTGGAGCTGGGGAGACTGCCCTAAATGTCTGGTGACAGATTCGCCATCTCCCGGTAGTACCGCCCTGGGGATCAAGCCTTTAGCATGGGCATCAGGGGACATCCACACGGAGCCATGGTAATGCAGGACGGCTTGCTTTGTACACTGCAGTTAGTACCTTCTGAAGATGGAGTCTTCAGTTCCAGTTAGAGAAGCATGGAGAGATATAGTTGTGAGCCGGTCTGGGACAGCCTTTTGTTCTGTTAGAATCCTTTTTTTTTTAAAACCAATTATTTTCAGCAAGTAAATCAGGGAAAGTATTTCAAGAGTGTTTTATTGTCAGTTTAACACACACACACACACACACACACACACACACGCACACACACACAGGAATGCATCTCAAGGGTTTCTTGGCAACCTCTGGGATTAATTAACTTTTCAGTTTCCAAAAATGTATCAGGTGAAATAATATTATCCCAGTGCTGAGAAACCCCTGATGCAGAGGCTGAAGCCATGGCTACAGCGATGGAGTGTGTGTACTGCCTGCGCTTCCAGTCCAGACAGATCAGGGACTACGGGGAATCAGCAAGGAATGACTATGTGCATTCAGTTTGAGAACAGTTATCCTGCATTGAGAAAAAGAACGATATCTCAGGCTATCTCAGGCTATCTCAGGCTATCTCAGGCTGCCTTGGAACCAGTGCTTTTGGCCTCCCAATTTGAAATGGAGATGGAGCCCGCAACTAGCTTGGTGCTTCCACCCCAGAGACGCCATACAAAGCACGTTACCGGCTTACAGAAGATAGTCATGAGGCCCATGGATAACTGAGTGCCACAGCCTAGTCTCCTGGGGTGGAGGTGGGGGATGGAGTGAGGCATACTGTGGGAAGAGGGAAGGAAGCAGAGTAGAAATGGCTTTTTACATCCAGGGGCCGTCCCCACCATGGTCTCATGCCCCTTCCCACGTTGTTGGACCAGCTTTATCGTGTTCTTTTTATGCAGCCGTTTGAAGGGAAGATGCTTTTTTTGTTGGTGCTGCTGTTTCTCTCATTAATTTACTTATTGGAGAAGGATCTCACATAGCCTAAGCTGGCCTTGGATTTACTACCTAGCCAAGGCTGGCTTTGAACTTATGATCCTCTTGCCTCCACTTCCCAAGTGCTATGATTACCCATGCATGCCACCACAATGATTTATGGGATCAAACTCAGGACGTTCTGGATGATGGAAAAAAACACTCTACCAACGTCTCCAGCCCACAGCAGAAGGATCCGAGATTAAAAATACTGTACAAGTTGTTCAATTAGGCTCAGGTGCTAGGAGTAGTGGGAAATGTGGCTCTGTCAATGGTGAAATACACCTCTCCAGCAAGCTTTTCTGTTGGTGGCTTCACTAGCTTAGCAGGAAAGTCCAGTGGTTAGGCAGAGGAGTGTGTGTGAGGAATCCTTGTCACGGAAGAACAATGGTAGCACCATTTCCAGGTCCCCTTAACTACACTGCTGAGATCATACACTGTCAAATGTTCCACAAATCCCAGGAAGAGATCTTCTTAAGGGGCCCAGAAGTTCTGTTTTAGTTTGCTTTAGACAAAGCATCTGTTTACCTGCTTTCTGGATCAGGTTTCTGGGTAAAGTTTCATTTGAAGCTAGAGGTCTATGGTTTCTAGAAAGTTTGGAAACCACTGAGATAGCTGGGGAGGAGGAGGCTCTTCTAGGGGCCACATGGGGCTGTGAGTAGAGAAGGGTTGTGCAGTGGTCAGCTGGACACGTGGTTGAGCGTGTTGCTGTGGGGGAAACTCCATGAACAGACCTGCTTGAACAAAGCACAGGGGTGCTTACCTCGGGAGCCCTGGACTGCCCCGGGGTGTCTGGAGACTGTATTTCAGGTCTTTTACTCTCTGCTGTGTAATGAATATGACGGTCCAGGTAGGTACCAAGGTGGAAGCTAAGAGGTTTCTGACAGATGACCACTCCTTCTTGTCTTCCTTTGCAGTGCACTTACATCTCAATCGACCAAGTTCCCAGGACCCACGCCATAGTGATAAGCAGACCTGCCTGGCTCTGGGGGGCAGAAATGGGAGCCAATGAACATGGGGTATGCATAGCCAATGAAGCCATCAATGCCAGAGAACCAGCTGCTGAGACAGAAGCCTTACTGGGGATGGATCTGGTCAGGTACAGAATGGCGATTCTTTGAAGCAACTGCCAGTGGGAGTGGGGATTAATGTTTTCCCATACTTTTTGCATTGTAAGAAGTTCTATTTAATAGAATTCTAAGAAGATGGGGGCGGGGAGAATAGATACAATGGCATATTAGTCATCAATACAAAAATAATTAAATACCGCTGTGTGTTACAAATAGGATCTTGAGAACTTGATAAACGCTAGCAAAGACATCAGTTACAAAAGCCACTGTGTGAGTCATAGGAGTCATAGAGGCCGGAAGTAAGGGATGCTTCTCTGGGGTTGGGATGGGAGTAAGGGAGTGGGTAGGAGGGTGTCTTTGGGGATATTGAAAATGTTTTAAACAGGTTGTCGTAGTGGTTATACAACTGTTTATTTAAACTGTTTTAATAGAAACCCCTAAAAATGAAGAATTATATCTTTAAAACATGTCTTAAAAATTCCACATTTATACATGCTCATGTTTTGAACCTTTTTAAACAACATTTTTAATAGAATTATATTGGTTAGAAATTGTAATAACATAAAAGAAAACAATAAATGCATAAAAGTTAAAAGAACAAAGAACACAGTTGGAGCACTCCCTCTTCCGTCGGCCCCTTGGTAGTCTTTCTTGCACCCCCCCCCCATTCTCAAATACATGGACCAGAAGAAGCCAGATGTGGGTTTGGGATCTTGGTATCTGCTTACCCCTGTGGCACAAGTACAGGGGAGTGGGCCTAGCACATGAGGGCAATAGGTAGCTGAGTGCTGAGTGAATGAGGAGAGTAGAGTGTGGGAGAGCAGGACTCCTCTGAAATGGAATCATAATGTCACTGAATGAAGATGGGGCTGGAGGGCGTGGCTTTCAGGAGGGAGTGGATGGAAATACCAAATAATGGTTGTTCTCTGTGCTAAGTCTCCTCTGGCTTTCAATATGAGGCCTATACTAGACAGCTTTAGAAATTCCTTCCCAAAGCTAATTTCCTAAGAAAAATAATTAAGGTTTGGACAATTTTTTTTTCTAGAGAAAAATCACTCATTTACCCAGAAGCCCCTATGACCCATGGCTTCTGCCAAGCCTGAGTAGATCTGCTATGGATAGCCCTTGGGAATCGTTTCTGGGTCATTTTCTTTTGTTTTCTTTCCTCCCTCCCTCCCCCCTTCCTCCTCCCACCCCAGATAGTGTTTTACTTTGTAACCCATGCCTCCCAGGCTCAGTACTGATGACCCTCCTGTCTTAGCCTCCTGAGTGCTGAGATGTTAGTCTGGGTAAAATAAGAACTGGGGGAGGGGGACAGAAAGAGCTTTGTATGTTCAGTCAGTTTTTCTCTCCAACAAACATGTAGAAACCAAGTTTTGGGTTTGTTTTTTGCAGCTCCCTCAGTGTGTTTTTCCTTTTAAACAAACCTCTACATTTAGTAGAAATGAAGCATCAGGAACAAAAATCATCCCTAAACCCTTAGTCTATGGCTTTGTGATAGTTTTGCAGTTTGGGAACCTAGGGAGTTGGCAGAAATCTTAATCCTAAAAGTTAACTTTTGAGTGTTGGCAGAGAGAGAACCTTTCCTCCCTGAGAGCGCCTTATCCTCCTGAGATTCTCCGTCCTGTGAGCAGTGTAGCCTGCTCAGTATCAGCACGGTCTTCACTCTGCTACACGAGGAAGCTCATGGCTACAGAGATTTTAGTCTGCTTACAGGGAGAGGATAGAAAACCGAACAACACAGATTCTTATAAAAATCAAATCAAGAAAAACAAAATTATTTTTAAAGCTTTATTATAAAAAGCTCTGCAAATGAATAAATACATAAATAATATCACACACACACAATCTAATCAGACCAAACAATCTATACAACCTAATGAACTTATATACAAGTGGTTCTGAACCTTCCTAATGCTGAGACCCTAATACAGTTTCTCATGTTGTGACCCCCAGCCATAAAAATATTTTTGTGGCCACTCCATAACTGTAATGTTGCTATTGTTATGAATTTTGATGTAAATATCTTATAGGCAGGATAGCTGAAAGGGTCCTTTGACCCACCCCAAAGGGATCGAGACTCACAGGTTGAGAACCGCTGTTGTATTGTTAGGATTAAGTTATAAATGAAGATATAGTTTTATTTTAGTTATGATTCTGTCATGGGTTATTTTTGGTTTCGGTGGTGGATCATCAATATGTAGAATATGAACAATACTGAAAGTGTAAAATTTAATGGGAGGGGTCACAGCATCCATTTGAATGTCAATTTTAGGTGAACAGCACAAATCTAAGGGTGACTGAAAGTGACAGAGAGAGGAAGCAGGAGGATCTGGGATATGATGACACAGAAGTGGTAAAAATATCCCGGAGCTAGCCCTCCACAAACACTGCTGGGTGTGAACTTCAGAGCTAACATTCGATAGACCCTTGGCTGGGGCACTTGGGATGTTCAGGGAGATGTGCTCCAGGTGGGTCTACAGGACTGAAGGGTGGGGACAGAGAAGCTATATTTGGTGGATAATTGTTGCTGTGAGAGTTATCAAGGTCTGGGATAATAACAAACGCAGGAGTAGATAATGACTGACCTGAAGCCATCTAAGTTGCCATCTCCCCCTGGCTCGCACACAGCCATTGCAGTAAGAATGGCGTGACAAATCCTGTGACCCTGGCCACTTCTTGGAGGGGCACACAGTTTGTACCTAGAGTAGACTCCTAAGTTCAGGGTCAAATTCTGAGTCTGGTCCCAGCTTTAAACTGGCTAAACCTAATCTTTTATACCAAGCAAGTCCTATGAGTGACTCCCCTAAGCCTCAATGTTAACTGGAGAGCTGTGCATACTGTAGATCAAAACCACAGCGCTGCAAGTGGCAGGGTTCTAGGGCAGCTGTTCTCCAAGCATGGCCTCTACAGAAACACTGCCCAGGAGCCTGCTAGGGAGGCAAATTCATCCCCATCTGTCTCTGTCTCTCTGTCTCTCTGTCTCTCTGTCTGTCTCTCTGTCTCTCTCTCTCTCTCTCTCTCTCACACACACACACACACACACACACACACACACACACACACACACACAGAGTACATGGGATTGGCCCACCGTCTACCTCGGCAACGCAGGCATATGGCAGAGAAGACACTGCTGTTCAGCTGGAGATGGCTGTCCTCATGGTGGCTCTTCCAGCTGCTGCTTTTAGCAGCGTCGTGCCATTTCTTGCGCTGTCCTTGCTTGTCCTCCGTGCTTGGCTGCCAGCTTCCTGGGCAGCTCCTGGACGAGTGGGCATAGTTATATTTCACATGCTACTCCAAGTGTCTGTGAGACGGTGGCTGATCATTGGAAGACTATAGCTGCTCCCCATCTGCAGCCTCTGCTCCTTTGTGCCTCCCATCCACATGTCAGCTAGGGGAGACATAACTGACCGACAGCCTTGGTTTAATAGGCACCGTCTTCAGGGTAAAGGTATAATTTGTATGAGCTTCTTATAGGTGTGCAAGCATTGGGTAACATTTGTTCTAATTCATTCTTAGTGGTAAAAGCCAAGCTTTGTCTGTTCCCTTGCCTTTCCTCCTCCCTCTCTCCTCTTTTCTTTTCTTCTTTCCTTTCGTTCTTATGTATCTCTGAATAGTACTCCCTCCTAGCATCCCCAACACCAAGAGGCACACACACACACACACACACACACACACACACACACACACACACACACACACAAGTTTTGCTTCTTAGCAACTATGGATCCAAGTACCAAACAGCTGGCAGGAGCTAACATTAAAATAGGGGATCATTTTTGGAAATCAAGGTATCTCTTACACCTGGAGTCCATTAAATTTAATGTCTATTTGTCCTGACGATGCCTCTTGGCCTCCATCATGATGAGGCCCAGGAGGCATTTGGATCCCATTAATTAGACAGAGTATGCTGGGAATACCTAATAATGAGCTAGAAGTGGGGCTGGGGTGGCAGCCCTAAACTGTGGTTTTCCCAACACCTGTGGTGTAAGGATGATATAGCATCTAGCTCACAGTCCTCCAAGATTAACCTCTGTTCTCTGAGTAGATCGGGGTGCCAGCTGGTTCCAGAGAGCACTGCTTTCTGGTCACGCACTATGCCTGACCCTTACACTCAGGTTTCATCCTCTTCTTTCTCTGCAGACTCCCCCTACCCTTCATTTCATGTGTCTGTGTGCACAGTGTGCATGCATGTGGAGACCCAAGGTCCAGAACCTTCCTATATCACTTTGCTCCCTCATTCTTTTAGGGAGGGTCTCTCAACAAGATCCAGAGCTTTCTGGCAGAGCTATCCTTGCCAGCCAGCTTCCTCTGGGTGTTCCTCTGTCTTTGAATTCCCAGGGAGCTGAAATCATAGGTGGGCACCCAGCAGTACATGGTATCTAAACATGGTCTTCCAAGCCATCGTCCTGCAGACTGACTTTTCCTACTTCTAATTGAGTTTGGTGTTGGCACTAAACTTGGCCAGTCTTGTTGTTTCAGAGCATCTTGTCATTCTAAACACAACCCATCAGCTGTTCCTCATGTCAGAAATCTCAGAAGATCTTGAGAGAAAGTTGAGGAAAAGTTGGAAAGGTGTGTGGTTTTTTTGTGGTAGGTTCTTAGTGAACATGGGCACGCACAGGTGATGGGAAAGGTGAAACGTGGGTAGTTAAAGTCGCTATTTCCCTGTCTCTGGAAGCTGGCTTATATGTGCTATTTTATTTAACACTCACAACAACCCAAAAGCTAGGTTTTCTAATTCCTTATGGTAGATGAGCAAACTGGAAATTAGGGAAGTTAAGTGACTTGCCCAACACCCTAGGGCTAGAAGGGGGCTGAGTTCGGAATACCAGGGTACCACTTCTCTCCAGATTGGATCCTGCTTTACTTCTTCCAGTGAGACAGAGCATTGAAATGGAAAGGAGTTGAAAGGTCTCAAACACACTCCCCTGTCAGGAGGGGAAATGACAGCAGATTCTGTTTTAGACTGAGTTGGCATTTGTTCGTGATGCAGGATCCTGGGCAGCCTTCACTCTGGAAAGCAGAAAGCCCTCAGTAGGCAGGAGTGGGGCACTGGCTTTTACAGAATAGAGATGGAGAAACAGATTAACATGGGGAAGAAAAAAGAAACCCATTAGCGTTAGGTGACTTCGGGTTACTCTTCTGTAAGGGTTACAGCTACAGGGACGTTCTTATGTAGACTGAGAATCCGTTGTGCATTAAAGAGGGATAAGAGTGGAATATCGCTGTTCCCAAAAGCTCCAGTCATGGAACATTCACAGCTCCAGTTCGGTCTGGACTGAGGGCTGTTGCAGGAGCTCAATACAAAACAATGGCCTTCCGTAAATTTTAAAATTCAAGTCCACACAGCATGTAACATCCCCTTACTACTTTTCTTAGTCTACGTGGAACACTGTACCACGGTCATAACAGCCTGGGAGGTTTAAATGACAGATATTTCATATTGCAGTTCTAGAGGCTTGGAAGCTCCAGATCACAGTGTCAAGAGGTCCTCTCTGAGGTACGGAAGGCCAGAGCAGAGGCAACCTTTTGTGTCTCTTTGCTGAGGACCCCAATCTCATCACAGACTGCACCCTCTTGCTCTAACCTCTTCCCAAAGCTCTAATTGCCCCACACGGGAGAAGAGGCTTCAGTACTTGAAGACAGGCACAAACTTTCTGTTCTTAGCATCGTCCTGAGTAGTCCAGCCTTTGCTAAAGGCCGAGAATCTTCTAAATGTCAGGAAGACTACAACCTGAGGGACCAGGAAGATGTGTAGGTAGAAAGGGGTAGGGTAATTTGCAAGAGAGTCTTCTAAGAACAGAGTCCTCTAGGGGTGGTCTATCAGTTATTTTCATTACTTGCTCCAGAACAGTAGTGGTTTGCCAAACTCAATCCAGTTTTCACCTATTTGGGGTGTTGAGGGGAGCCTCTCAGAATCCACATCATAGATACAGCAAAGCTCAGTGGGCAGATTCCTAAACCAAAGTGCGGGTGCTGTCTGACAAGGTCTTTCAGGCCTTGAGCCTCATGTTTTGAATTGAATTCAGGAGCATCTAACTCTCAGAGCCAGAACAACTTAGTCAAAGCACCTTGGAAGGTTGTAGATGTTTGCATGAGATTAACCTGGATCCTTCCAAGCCATCACTGTCCTGGTCTTTGTTAGGCTAAGGCACAGCCACTAAGTCAACTTAGGCATTGGGTCAGAAACACTCTTGTTTCATTTGGGAAATGTGTACTGAACCCATCCAGGAGGTAAGAATGGGAGGGGATGGCTTGAAAACGTACCTTAGGATGCCGAGTGATGTCCTGCCCAGTGACTTGGGATTCATCTACCTCTCTTGAGCTCAGGAGGAGTGTGTGAAGTCCCAGTGTCCTTGCCTACCTTTTACTGTGGAGTGGGCAATTCTATCCTCATCCCATGACCAGGCGGCAGCTGGGGATCGTCACGTGGGTTAAGGGCATAGATAGCATTTAGCCCATGGTGCTGACCTGAGGAGCAGTGAAGTCAGACCCCTACCTGCATTTCGGGATGGAGGAAAAGTACAGGTACAGAGCTTGGGTGAACTGGTATGGGATGCTCTGACCGTGAACGTAAGCCAATCTCGGGGCTCAGTCTACAGCTTGCAGCTCTATTATCCTTTCTTCTCCGTGACAGCCCAGCCTTAAGACACATTCAGCTGAGAGACTTTAAACAGGCATTACTTCTCAAGCAAGTCATGGATTTATCAAGGACGGATTACACCTCCACCTAAGTAGCTCTGTCGTCTGCTCTAAGACGTGAGCGCCCATGAGCAGAGTAACAGTCCAACTGGAAGGATGGATGAAGGGACGACGTGCACCTCGTGTGCCACTGTCTGTCACCTCAGCTCGAGGAGGCGGTAGTGTGTGCATATTGCCAGTGTGAGGACAAACAGCTAGAAAGGTCACATGACTAAGGCCATATTGCTGTTGATTAGCATAGCAAGAGCTGGAGCGAGGTCCCGTGCTCTCTGAGTTTCTGGGCCACCACATTCCACCTGCCGAAGGGGATGTTTACTGGCATGGCTCCACCATTTAGGGGTGTGTGTTTTCATGTTTGTTGCCTTATAACACCCTGGCGACCTTGACACTTTTTAGAGATGGTATAAAGCCGAGGTTCACATCTGCTATGCAGGCTGTCCAAGGTCATGCAGAAGGAAGTGTCTGGACTCTCCTTGACAGGCTGGTTCACTGATAAGGCTGGGGAAAGAACATGTCTGGCTCGCTTTAGGCAGAGTCTATGTTCTTTTGATAGTTGATGCTGTAAAGGACAACAGTTGAGACAGCCTGATATGTAGGAGGGAGGTACGTAGGAAAAGAACCAGTCCTATGTAACCTGTTCCTAATGAGAACTCTGAGCAAACTATATGCCTAGAGGACAATGGCTGGCAACCTAACACTTAGAACCAGTTTTCTCAGTGCACTATAGGATGCTGTAACAAAACACCTTAAATGGGAGCGTTATAGACAACAGAAATGTATGTGCATAGTTTTTGAAGCAAGGAAGTCCAAGATCAAGGTACCAGTATTTAGTGTCTAATGTGGATACATTCTGATTCATACACAGCACCTATTTACTGTGTCCCTCAATGGTGGAAGGAGGCAAGGCAGCTCTCCAAGGAAGCCTCTTTTATAAAGGACACTATTGGTACTCATGATGATGTCACTCCCATGATTTCATCATCTTCCAGAAGACCCACTGCATAATACCAACTCATTGGTGTTACGTTTTCAACATGAACTTCAAAGACACACAAAGTAGGCTTTAACAGTACCCAAAATACCCACTGGAGAATAACCGTTGATCCAAGCTTGAGAGATTTCCTTTTTCTCAGGGCAGTAGCCAGGAGGAAAAAACCAACCTAGAGCTGAACTGGACAGTTATACAGTGAGCCAAGAGCAAGAACGAGCTGTGAGTATAGAGGACGCAGCCCCTGGCCCATGAGATTTCTATTCTTATGAAAGGCAATCAAATCTAAAGACAGAAGAACACATTTCTACAGTTTTTAATTGGCTGTGTTACGAGAGGCATTCTGAGTTAAGTACTATTAAGTAGTTCATATATTGGTCTGAATATTTAGCATGTTTGTATGTATTGGCATCTTTCCCGACGTGGCACATGTCCCAGTCTTCCCTTGCTATGGTAATGATCATGTGGCCTGAAGTGATGGAGGTGTGCTTATGATTTCCTTCAGGCTTGGTTTAGAACGAGGGACAACAGCTAAAGAAGCCTTAGACATCATCGTCTCCTTATTGGATGAGCATGGACAAGGTGGAAATTATTATGAAGATGCCCATTCCTGCCATAGCTTCCAAAGTGCATATCTGCTGGTGGATCGTGATGAAGCCTGGGTGCTGGAGACTGTAGGGAAGTATTGGGCTGCTGAGAGAATCACAGGTGAGGGGGTACAGAATCTGGAGTTTTGAGGGTAGGACGGGCTGAGAGGATGTTGGTCAGATATGCTGGGCTGGCCCAGAAGAGCTGTGCTGCTGTGCAGTATCCTCTGTGCATCCCCTTCAGGCTTAGGCATGCCTTTCCTGCCAAGTATCTTAATTAATTCTACACTTCCTGCTTGCTTTTTGGACATCTCTAGTTGTAACTATAAACCATGGCTATGGGTTGGGCAAGAGAACGAGGAGTCTTGAATCATAGTAAGTCAACAAACCTCTTGTCACTTCCATAGCTGCTAAAGCTTAGACTCATCCTCTAAAATAGAAACTTGGGTCTCTAGGGACTATTGAGTGCCACTGGGTGCCAACCAGGTCACATGTCTGAAACTCCATCTCTAGGAGGGCATCATGGACTTGGCCATCTACATGGGAAGCGCCCCTCTAGTTCATACGGCTTCTTGTTTCTGGTTCAGTGTGGAGACAGTGTACCACCACTCCAGGGCTCTCCCTCAGACTCCCAATGGGATAGAGTTCTAGAATTGGCTAAAGGGCTTCCAGAATTCCTACATAACTCCACAGGAAACTGGTCATTGGCGGTCCCCTTGCACTCCCTGCGATAAGATGATAAATACATACCACATGCATCAGCAGACTCCCTCACCAAGTTCTGGGGATGTCCGGCTAGTCCATCAACACATTGTCATCTTCTTGACCTCTACACCCCTGCATACTTTTGTTTAGTCGAGTTCACTATGAAGCCTTTAACCAGCTAATTATGAAAGGCATTACATATGAAATCCGTTTGCTACCTCAGTGTTTAATCAGAACCAAATCTGACCTTAGCTAGATCTTGACAGTCACTGGGCCTCAAACCTGTTTTTGTGCACAGGTTCCAGGGACGGAGGCTCACCCATGATTAGCATGGTCCATGCACAAAGCCACCCTGCTGAGAACAAGAGGGTAGGCAGTTCTCTATGTGCGTGAAGACTTCGTCCTCTCATTTTCACATGGTGTGGACCAGGCTAGCAGAGCGGCCAGGGAGTTTGCCTACCTCCATGTGCCTATCTCTCAGGGCCTGTGCACGATCCCTACCTGATCTTAGAGGGTTAGCAGAACAAAAGTTTCCCTCCTCCCTATCCTCAGACCTCCAGCTCCCCTTCCCCGACGGGAACTTAAAACTCCTTTACACAAACCCTCCGAAGACAAAGTGATGCTATCAAATGGCTCTCTCAGAAGAGCTGGAGGGCTGTGTTTCAAAGCAGTGCAGTTGCTTTTAAGTAGAATCTAAGACTTTTTGATCTGTAACTGCATTCAGAAGCAGGGCGTCCTTCAAAGCATCGCTTACAAAGGCCCACCTCTACAAAACGAGTGTTGTTTTTCACTAAACATCTTTTTCAAACAGCCGTTTTTTTTCCATCGTCAGTTTCATGTTCTCTGACCCCAGCAGCACTCGATTCACGGTGGTGGGAGTTACTGAACTCTGTGCTCTCCATTCTGATTCTTAAGAAACAAGTGTTTACTATAAACCAGCCCTCTAGGAAAATAACCTCTGTGGCATACTCAAGAACATTTCTTTCTTTGAATAGCTTAGTATAAATGGTCCCAATATCATTTCTTTTTTTTTTTTAGATCATAACTGTTTTCTGTTGCTTAATTAGAGTTTTACATGGCCAATACCCTATGGGGAAAAAAAGAATGATCAATGACCAGAGCCTCTCAGTCAGGAGTGCATAGTTTGGAGGTATAAATCATCAAAGCAAGGCATCCTGGGGAAATAGTCCAGATGACCTGGCTTCAAGGCTCCCAGATTCAGGCTGAAAGGGCTCTAATATAGTGGGATTCAGGCAATAAGAGCTCTAAGATAGCCTTGTCTTTCTTTCTTATTCCTTTTTCCAATAATTTGGAAGCTCAACATGGTCCCTGGGAGACTCCTCTGGGAACAGTCCTTTTGAGTTAGCAATGGGAACCTAGCCCCTGCAGTCTAGACAAACACCTTAAAGTTTAGGGACCAAGTTACCCTTCATGTGTCTGGTTGTGTGTGGGTGGGGGTGGGGATGTCAGAAGTGTTCCTGGGGAGGAGGAAGCTGTGAAGTTTGTGGAGTATCCCTGTAGAGAAGTCATATATAGACTGAGTCTCCTGAGAAGTCCTTTCAAAGACCTGTTCAATTTCCCTGTAACCACACATGCTTGGAGTTTATTTAGCCAAAATGAAGGGCCATGAGCGTTTCATTTTGTTTGTGAACTTAAGATCAGTAAATCTGACATCCATCTCAGCTGTAATAATCCAATGGAGTCAGGCTGAACCTTTTTGGATGTCTCCCGGAGTGAGGATGAAGGATTTTGTGTTCTTCTCTCCTCAGAAATGGAACTGATTCCTCCCTGTAGTCTTGGGTTCCTTCCACTAACCAGGCGTTGGGCTCTTTGCAGAGGGAGTGAGGTGCATTTGCAATCACCTTTCACTCACTACTAAGATGGACGAAGAACACCCAGAACTCAGGACGTATGCTCAGAGTCAAGGCTGGTGGACCGGAGAGGATGAATTCAATTTTGCCCAAGTCTTTTCTCCCGCTGATGACCATTTGGACTGCTGTGCAGGCAAAGACAGCTTAGAAAAGCAAGAAGGTAAGTTAACCTGCTCCAAACTTTGGAGGGCAGACACAGAGGAGGGGCTGAGAATAAGCCTTGCATATTAAACACGAACTTGCACCTTGCTCCTGGTGACAGGAGCAAGGAGACAGCTTGCACATGGCTGCATGCAGCTGCTACACTTGTAGGAACGTGGAAGGGTTGCTTATTTCTATGGATGGCGAACACTGCTGTTCTCATGGGATCCTTTGTGATACTGGATCACCTCTAGAACTTCAGAAACTTGGAAGAACCCTGCTTCTCCTACTAAGCCTGCAGGATAAGCCTTCTACTCATTTTGGGATCCTCTCATTGGGCCTGAGTACTACTTTCTTCCATGAACTTCTGCATTGGGCTGTTGAACTGAGTTCTCTTTATAACCTGTTTGGGGCATACAGCAGTGCCACCACGCATTACTAACTTCTGATTAAGAATCCATATTTAGGCAAATGTATTGAACGGATTGCTCCTTGTTTATATGCATGAATAAACACCCCTCCCCCAGACCTATAATGGTCACATTTTCTATTTGCTGTTTTTTTTTGTTTTTGTTTTTGTTTTTGTTTTTGTTTGGTTTGGTTTGGTTTTATTTTTGGGATTAAATTTTTTAAATTTTTTATTAGATATATTTCTTTACTTACATTTCAAATGTTATTCCCCTTCCCAGTTTCCTGTCCATAAGCCCCCATTCCCTCCCCTCCTCCATACGGGTATTCCCCCTACACATCCATACATCCCCCTTATTGCCCTCCCCATATTCCCCTGCACTGGGGTCCAACCTTGGCAGGACCAAGGGCTTCCCCTTCTCCTGGTGCCCCAACAAGGCTATTCTCTGCTACATATGCAGTTGGAGCCCTGTGTCAGTCTATATATAGTCTTTGGGTAGTGGTTTAGTCCCTGGAAGCTTTGGTTGGTTGGCATTGTTATTCTTAGGCAACGTATATTTTCTTTTTTTTTTTTTATACAGTTTAGTTCATTTTATTCCTTAGAGGTAATTGCTATCATGCTATTTATTATACCTGGTAACAGTCTGTACTTAATTTTTTTTTTTTTTTTTGCTATCCATCTTTTCTTTTTTTTTTCTTTTTTTTTTTCTTTTCTTTTTTTTATTAACTTGAGTATTTCTTATATACATTTCAAGTGTTATTCCCTTTCCCGGTTTCCGGACAAACATCACCCTCCCCCCTCCCCTTCCTTATGGGTGTTCCCCTCCCAAACCTCCCCCCATTGCCACCCTCCCCGCATAGTCTAGTTCACTGGGGGTTCAGTCTTAGCAGGACCCAGGGCTTCCCCTTCCACTGGTGCTCTTACTAGGATATTCATTGCTACCTATGGGGACAGAGTCCAGGGTCAGTCCATGTATAGTCTTTAGGTAGTGGCTTAGTCCCTGGAAGCTCTGGTTGCTTGACATTGTTGTACTTTTGGGGTCTCGAGCACCTTCAAGCTCTTCCAGTTCTTTCTCTGATTCCTTCAACGGGGGACCTATTCTCAGTTCAGTGGTTTGCTGCTGGCATTCGCCTCTGTATTTGCTGTATTCTGGCTGTGTCTCTCAGGAGCGATCTACATCCAGCTCCTGTCGGTCTGCACTTCTTTGCTTCATCCATCTTGTCTAATTGGGTGGCTGTATATGTATGGGCCACCTGTGGGGCAGGCTCTGAATGGGTGTTCCTTCAGTCTCTGTTTTAATCTTTGCCTCTCCCTTCCCTGCCAAGGGTATTCTTTTTCCTCATTTAAAGAAGGAGTGAAGCATTCACATTTTGATCATCCGTCTTGAGTTTCCTTTGTTCTAGGGATCTAGGGTAATTCAAGCATTTGGGCTAATAGCCACTTATCAATGAGTGCATACCATGTATGTCTTTCTGTGAGTGGGTTAGCTCACTCAGGATGATATTTTCCAGTTCCAACCATTTGCCTACGAATTTCATAAACTCGCAACGTATATTTTCTAACAACAGCTTCTTTTGTAAATAAAGTTTTTATTATGCCACTCAATTTTCTTATCACTATAATACAATTCCTAAGATAAAAATACTTATCGGGTGGAAAAGTTTGCTTTGAGTTATGGATTCAGAAAACTGTGAATCAGTTGCTTTGTTGCTTTTGGGTCTGAAATGGGAACAGGAATCATGGTAGCTGAAGAATGTTGACGAAGCTGCTTATTTCATGATGGCCAGGATGCAATGGGGGTTGGGCAGAGTCTCCTCAAGGCCACAACCCCAACGAACTCACACTTCTCATATTATGAGGCCCTCACAATAGTATCATAGCCTGAGGACGAGACCTTCAGCATGACCTTTGGAGGACATGCCAGGTTTAAACTCTGGCACAAACCGGTTCCGTCGTGAACTGAACTGCCTGTGGCCACCAATGGTGAAGCCGAGAAGTTGCTGTGAGTAGAGTGTAGTGGAGAACACAGCGTCCAAGGCTTAACATGTCTTCTATCTGGTTCTTTAAGACAACGTTTTCTGATCTTTGATGAAGACTAATGCTTTGAGACTTTCAGCTATAGCAAAACTAAGCAAATAAAACAACAACAAAAATCCAAACAAACAACATGAAAGCGTGTTACACAGACAGGTATAGAAGTATTCATTTTTAAGTGGGAGCTTCATGAAAAAAATTACAAAAATTTTAAGCTAAAACAAAAGGAGGGACGCTCAAACACCAACCCTAAATCCGCACTGGTTAGCCGGAAGCAGAGGATGGAGGAGTATTATAACTCCAGGGGGCACCACCTGCACAGTCCAGGCTGGGAACCTGCAGGGTGGGGGATGGGGGCTAAGCAAAGGGAAGAAACAGCGCAGATGACAGAGATATTGATAACGTGTTAGAGATGGGTTCAATATGATAGCAACTCAGGAGACAGGAAGTTGGGACACGGGGTAGGTGAAGAAATAAAAAACCTTGCTAGTATTTTGTGTAAAATGTAAACAGGAATTTGCAGCGAGGCTGTGCATCATAGCGAAGAGGCCTCTTCCTGTTTGCTTCTATCTCCGTGCACACAGACCGAGAGTGGGGTTGTGAGCTTGCATACCTGGTTTTGGTACTCTGGGGACTTTATCGCAGGTTCCAGTCTGAAACCTGGACTCTACCCGCAGTTGGCCAACTGCTTCTCCACATAGTACCATGTTTTCTTTATTTTGTTTTTTGAGAAAGGTTTCCTTGTAGCTCAGGCTGGTTTGGCACTAACACTGTAGTGTTCCCCCTGTTTCAGCTTCCCAAACGAAGGGCTTATAGGCTTGAATGATCGCAGTCAGCTGAAAGACTGTTCTATAGAATCATAACCAGAGGAGATCCTGTCGGAGTGGGATTGCATGCAATCAGAGACACAGTCCACTCATCTGAATATACAACGAGGAGTCCTGAAGCCTGAGTGTCGTTCACACAGCAGAGTGGTCCTTCTTCTGACACTACACTTCCCATGAACGACAAGCAGGCACGAGGCTGAGGGTGTGGAGGGCCGCATACAGGGTTCACGCAGTTTCATGTGTGTGTCTGTTCAGTTATTGGAGTAGCTGAGGTAAAAGTAAAGCTATAAAAACAGATCTGAATGAAGTGGCTTAAAGGAACAGAAGCGCTTTCTTTCCCATATCAGCATCTCTGTGGAGAGGCAGCTCTGTGGAGTGTCTGCTCAGCTCTGGGCTGCAGTTTGTGGACCACTTGTTGGCCTGTCCCAGCCAGCAGGGAGGCAGAAGAAAAAAGTGAAGACCAGAACACGGATGTGCCCAGAGATGTGCATATACCATTTCTGCTCATCTCCCACTGGCCAGAGTTTATCACGTGGCCAAACCTAGTCACCAGAGCAACTGGGAATTACATTCAGTAGTTGAGAAGTTATATTCTCAGGTATGATTTCAGGGGATTTATTAGTTAAAAAGTGACAAGCAGTGAATCAGTTTTGGTTGGTAATATTCACAGTTACATGGTTATATTTACTCTCTCTCTCTCTCTCTCTCTCAGAAAGCATCACGGTGCAGACGATGATTAACATCTTACGAGATAAAGCCAGTGGCGTTTGCATAGATTCTGAGTCTTTCCTTACCACAGCCAGTATAGTGTCTGTCCTGCCTCAGAACAGAAGTTCACCGTGCATTCACTACTTCACCGGGACCCCAGATCCTTCCAGGTTCGTCCGAAACATGTCATATACTCCTGACCATGCCCTTCCCTTGGATAGTTAAGTGGTATTTCTCAGTCCTTAGCCTGGGGTGCTGGGCTAAAACCACATAATGTTCAGTAATGGAACACAGTTATTACTGCTGAGTATAGATCACGGGCCAAGCGTGTGTCATAGACGGAGATGCAAGGATGCGCAGAAGGCAGTAAGGAGCAGATACAGGGATGCCCACGGTTTACAAAGGGTTCTCTTTGTAACTCTTGTGAGGTCCAGGGCTGATACAGACAGAAGCACCTGCTACTCTTCTGACATTGTGTCTGGGGGCTGCTTTCTGCCCGCGTCATCAGGGAGGCAGTACTGCTCAGTACTGTGGGCACACCCTTTAGGAGGGACAGCTAGGTTTGGAATCCTCTCCCTACCACCTAGCAGTTGCAAGCACTTCGCCTCACTAAGATGGGATAGCCCTGCCCCCGCCTTTGTATTGTTGAGAAGATGAAATGAGACAAACTAATAATTCACAGTAGGCTTGGAGATTATTTATAAGGAGCATCCTTTGGTGCCAGGCAGACAGTGGCCCTTCTCCCTGGCAGCATTCAGGCATGCAGTCACTTAGAACCAACCAGCCAGAGGTTTCTAAACCTGTGCACATGAGGACAGTCTGAAAAATACAGACACCTTGACCTGAACCTACCCCAACAGAATGTGGGAGGTGAACCCCAGAACCTGCCATCCTGGGAAAACTCCAGGCGACTCTCTAGTGTTTTCAGGTGTCTCGTTAGTGGAAACCCCTGAGCATTGTTTGAGTGTCGGTTATTAAGCTGTTAGATTTGCTCCCGAGGAACTCACTGCTATTAATTTCTAGTCCTTTTGTGGCTGACAAGTTTTCCTCCTACAGTGCCAGGAATATGGAGCAACGGCTACACCTTCCTCCTTTCCTAGAGATTGTTTCAGATGACTGAAGCCCCGCTTCGACCATAGCTTTATTTTTAAGCTATTACCAACACCATTAGATACTTCTGCCAGTGCACAGTTGAAGTAGTTCTTTTATATCCGAATGGCAAATTGCCAGGCACTTACTACATATCAAACATTCGTGCCTGCTGAGTAACTAGGGATGGCATGTGTTCGTGGAAAAGGGTGGTGTAGATGAGACGCTGAGGGCCAGAACCTCACAGGGGAAGAAACTAAGCCCTAGACACACAAGGTGACTGTGGAAAGATGGGATTCAGTAGACACAAAACCCAAACCAACATTTAAGTAGGCATAGCCTTTCCTTCCCTCCCCTCTTCTCCCTTTCCTCCCCTCCCTCTCTTCCCTCTCTTCCTCCCTTCCCTCTTTTTCCCTTCCCTACCTTTCTCTCCCTCCTCCTCTCGCCCTGCTCCTTCCCTCACCTTGTCTTCCCTTCCCTCTTTTCTTTCCTAACCCTCCTCTTCCCTTTCCACTTCATCAGTCTCCCACAGCACAGGCCTGAAGCCCCGGAACTGGCTGGGTGTGCAGCTTCCTGTATATGAGGCTGGGGATCAGCTTTCTGTCAGCCCCTCCCCGACCTCCTATGCACCAAGCTCTTGGTCCTGCTGCTGGTCCCTCCTGGTGTCTTTCACTCTGCACTTGGCATGCTCTCTCGGTGATCCTCCCCCATGCCATCTGCTCAGTCTTGATTTTTATCTCTACCTTTCTCCTTGTTTTGGCCTAGCAGATCCCGTTTTTCATACCTCTTTGTATCTAGACCCCCTCCTATAGGCTAAGACTTGCCTCCCAAGGGCTCTGTGGACCCCTAGGAGCAGCGAGAGCTCTGTTTCAGTCTGAAGTGTTCTGCCAACATGGACAGACATTACTTTTTTAAGGAAAATAGAGTTTTTCTAAGTAACGGGTCTGACTGCCACGGTCCATTGTCCTGTCTTGAGGTCCCATGCTAACTTGGCTTAGGATATGAGACTTATTCTCACCCGAACACCCAGAGAAAGGAATACAATTGCTCAGGTTGAAGCAGGCTGCTTAATCCAATTATAGAAATGAATTGTGAAATTGCCTTCTGGTACTAAATGGAAACTTGAAAGTAGTTTTATAAGAAAAGTATTCATGGTTAAATTAATTGGAAAGACCTCATAGCAGATTACAGTCCTTTGAGAAGACAGTTCAGCTTTGTCTTGCACGGCAAAATGGGCCATGTCGCTGTCTGTGGCTCAGAACTGCAGTTAGCTCTCATTCTGTGCGTCTCTGTAATTGGGCATGCTGAACATTCTGTCTTTTGTCAGCAGGCAGTGTAATTACCTGCTCCTGGGTTTTTTTTCCAGGTAATAAATTAGAGCGATCTCAGCTGACTTACGTTACTATTGAAATGCAGAGCTGTTTTGAGATGCTGATTTCTGAGCAGTAGACTCTGATCACGATATATAAATTGCTCCTCCCAGTCCATAATAGGAACAATGGGCAGGCTCTGCACGCTTAGGTCCCTCTCTAGCAAGTCCCACACATTCATTTATAGGTCTTGGAAAGCCTAATTCACACCTGACTCTTCCCTTCAGCCCTCCACCCTCTGTTCCCGCTCCCATCATGTGCGAGGCACCATGGACATTTGAGAGTGAAAGAAAATGTGTTTGAGTGCTTGAGGGAAAGGCCTTTTAATCATGTTTACTGAAGAGACAAATTTTACCACATTACGCCTCTGCTGAGTCAACAGGCTACTCTCCTACTGATCAAGTGGTGCTGGATGGCTTTGGGGAACAGGCTGTGATCAGCAGGAGCCATTTCCTGAGATAGTACTTGTTGATGCTCCCCTGATGTGACAGATTTGGAGGGAAAGGCTGTTTAGAGAGGGACCTTGGTTCTTTCAGACTGTCAAGTGTAGAGGTTTTGGAGTGTGTGGCAGCCAGAGAACTTGTGCTCACTCGTCTCTGCCAGCCCATGCACTAGGACGTCTTGGTGGGGTTCTAAATTGGCTAAAGAGAGAGGGTTCACACCACAGAGGTGGGCAAACACCAGAAATCAGAGGTCATTTCTCAGAGGGAGGTATAGTTGTTAGACTGGGACAGCATGTAGGCAAACCTACGTGGACTCAAGCTACAGGATGAGGAAGCTGACAGGGAGAACAGAGTCACCTTAACCTGAGAGATCATGCTGACAGAAGGAACAGAGCGCCCCTCGTGGATTGGCTCCGATTGTACACCTGGGTATCTGTCAGCTGCACAGGGCACCTATTTGTTCCTAGAGGAAGTCAGTACAAGAGGCCTTTAGTGCACAGGGCACATCAGCATAGATATACATGGCCACTGGATCAAATGGCACCCACACCCTGTCAGTTTCATTCTTTGTCCCTCCTATACCAGTCCCCTCTTCTTTCCCTCTCCCACCTCTGACCTTCCAAAATGCCTCCAAGCTTCTGGCTCTAGACTACTGGCTGCAGGGTCATTCTGTGCCCCACAAGTGCAGCTCTCCTTCCCAGTGCTCCTATTCAGTGCTCCTTCCTGGTACTCCTGAATACTGTTCTTTCCCAGTGCTCCTCCTGTACGATGTTCCTTTCTAGTGCTCCTGTATGGTGCTTTTTCCTAGTGCTTCTGAATAGTGCTCTTTCTCTGTGCTTCTACACAATGTTCCTTCCTGGTGCTCCTGTACGATGCTCCTTTCCAGTGCTTTTCCTAGTGATCTTTCCCAGTGCTCCTTGTGTAGCACTTTCTCAGTGCTCCCGTGTGACATAAGCTCCTTCACTGAGTGATTCTGCTCATCGTTGAATGTAACATTAGAGTGATGTTGCCATACGACCACAGATGAGCCATTCAGAAAGACGCCTACATTTTTGGAGAAGCTAGTTATTCTAGGCTAGCGCCCCCTTACCCCCCTCCCTCATGGGTTCGTGGCTGAAAAGATTCATCTGAGCTACAGCCTTTGCATTGTTCCTTTCTGTGTCTCCTGTCCCTCAGAGATTTTGGTCACAAGATCCTCCCAGTGCGGCTGCTTGGGGAGTGTCTTATCTTCAGCAAGAACAGAAGGGTGTTTGAGGTCAGACTGTTCTTTGGACAGATATATATAATATATATATATATATATATAGATATATATATATATATCAGTAGGGGAAGCTGACTTCATATTTACTTAGAAGACATGAATTTAACCACTTAGTTGAAATCTAACTTTGGACAAAGCACTGGCCTCTGTGAGCCTCAGTCATCTCATGTGTGAAATGGGATCATTCCCTCCTACCTGGAGCAGTGTGACCCTCAGGAACACTGGAGCAATGTGGCCTGGAACAGTGTCTGGAAGGAATGGCCATGACTCAGAGAGGCAGTTTCAGCTTTGACACCACCTAGATGTGTGGCCTTGGTCAAGTCATTTCTTGTCTGTAGACATGAACACTCACAGAAGTACATTGAAGAAGTTGCTATCTGAGATTCTGTTATGGAAAGATGCTTGGGTGTGATTCTATTTAGAATTACAGATGTGCTTTGCAGTAAAGATTGGCAAAAACGTTAGACTGTTTGCAAGCTGCTAAGGATCCCACATTTCCTTTGTAGGACGTAGGCCAGAGGTACAGATGATCCACATATTCGACAAGTATTTCTTCAGTCATCACTCAAACAATCATTTAGTTTCAATTTATTAGCAACAATTCTTACCATTTATAATAACTATCATCATATATTTTATTATTTATGTAACTTATATAGCCTCAGGTTTACCCTCGGCTACAAATTGATGTCTCAGATTTTTTAGCAGTTGAGGACGCTAATTTTTTTTTACAGACCATAAAAGGAACCCGGGAAGCTTTGACTGTATCAAATATGATGAGTACTTGCTCAAATTTAGTGTTTAATTTTCTTTTTTTATTGGATATTTTCTTTATATTTCAAATGTTATCCCCTTTCCCAGTTTCCCTTCTAGAGACCCCGATCCCATATCCCCTCCTACCTCCATGAGGGCACTCCCCCACCTACTCCCTCCTGCCTCCCTGCCCTGGCATTCCCCTATACAGGGACATCAAGCCATCACAGGACCAAGGACCTCCCTCCCATTGTTGCCCAACAAGGCCATCCTCTGCTACATATGTGGCTGGAGCCATGGGTCCCTCAATGTGTACTCTTTGGTTAGTGGTTTAGTCCCTGGGAGCTCTGTGGGTGTGGGGTCTGGTTGGTTGATACTGTTGTTCTTCCCAATAGAAAGGGTAGTTGAGAAGACTGAACAGATGTTGCCCTTTGCCTTGGAAAAGCTACCTGGCACCTTACATCACCATTAGAGAACTTCACATGCAGTAGGTAGTGAGGGAGACTGACATTATACTGAGCTCTGACGTGTTACTCCATTCCCCTGTATATAAGATACAGAAGGTCAGGACTGGGTGGCATGAACTTACTGAAGTTGGAACCCACAAGTTTGCAATTCTCATAGAAATAGACATGGAAAGGCACCAAGGTAGCAGAACAGGTTCAGGGACTGGGAGAGACTGCAGCCATGACTTCTGCCATTTGAGAAGCAGAGCAAAACCACTGGCCTCCCATCGATGCTGGGAGGGTATATACTGCCATTCCCAGCCTCTGTCCAGTTGCTTGCCCCTCCTGTTCTCATCCGGTTTAGAGCTGCTGGGATGACCAGCTTGGTCCTTGGCAGGGTCCTCCCCAGTGATCAGTGTGTCAGAGCACAGTATGCAGGGCAGGGCTCTCAGCCAATCAATCTCTCCTCCCTTTTGAGTTTTTGGTGGACCGAGGAGGTAGCAGGTGACAGATGAACACACTGTGTCCTGGGGTTGGTGAGAACGGGGGAAGTCTTTTCAAGGGGCCTTCACTCAGCCCCTCAGCAGTTCTAGGAGACTGTGGCTCCCTGCTGCAAGGTCTCATCATCCAGACTGTCTGTCACTGGCTCTGCTCGGTACTGACCTGGGTGAGTGTTTGGATGGTGTGTGCAGAATGGTCCCTGTGCCAGCCAGAGAGGGCTGCTGTAGCATATGCACTGACTACAGTCATCTAAGTGCTGCTGGCCCTGTGGGACAGGGCAGGGCTTACCACGATGACAGCTGAATGGAACCCGAAGACAGCAATCTGTTGCCTATGGTGTCCCGCACACACTTCTTCCTTCATCTTCTTCTCTTTCCCCTTGGGAGGCAATCGAAGTTGGTGTAGCCAACTGCAGCTTTGTAGCAACTCCTCTTTCAGGCCCAGCAGTCAGCAGCAGAGAAAAGCAAAGATCTATTTGCAAAAGGCTGCAGGAAGCGGAAGTGTGTTCCTTCTGTCCACAGGTAGCTTCCTCTCTTCTGGGATTTCCTTTAGTCATGGCTGGGGAATGAGGAACAAGAGCCCCTGGGGACAGCCTAGTCTGACATGTGTTGCACTGCAGGAGTCTGCACTCAGCACTTCCTCTAAGATATGTACTCATTCCGCCAGGAGAGTGGGCGTCAGACAGAGGAGGAGGCATCAACCGCCTGCTCGGTTCAGCATGAGCTCTTAGATAAACAGGCTTCTGTGGTCCGGTCATGTCCCCTCAGAGGCCTCTGAGCTTAGCTGATGTTATCTTAGTCTGAGATACTTCAAAGAGTTTTCAAGAAGATAGACCCTTAAGATCAATAGCAAAAACCACTGTCTTCCCAGGAGAGAAATGGGTAGCCCTCTTTTTGACTCAAATGCATGGCTTATTCTGCCCTGTCCTGGAACACTATGTCTACCTGCCCCTCTTTGCCAACAAAAAGAGGCTTCTCCGATTGCCTTCCTAGAGCAGCAAAAGTCTGTTTCAACATCGGCCTTCGTAAACGGTTGTTAGTGTTACTGAAATGGTAACTAGACGTGCAGCTCTGTGTCTCCTGGCCTGCACTCACCTGCCTTACTAGGCTCAACCCTAGATACCCCAGACACCAAGCCCAGTCTGCCTGACACAGTTCTCTTTTCTCTCTAGGTCCATATTCAAGCCTTTCATCTTTGTTGATGATGTAAAACTTGTCCCCAAAGCACAGTCGCCCTGTTTTGGGGACGATGACCCAGCCAAAAAGGAACCTCGGTTCCAGGAGAAGCCAGACCGGCGGCACGAGCTGTACAAGGCACATGAGTGGGCACGTGCTGTCATCGAGAGCGACCAGGTGAGCCCGAAGGAGGTCGAGGGAGGATGGTGGAGGTCAGTGAGAAAGGAGACAGCGAGGTGACTGGCACACGCACCTCTCTCCTCTCTAGCCTGACTGGTCTCTTTCAGAAAGATAATGTAGATGTTAACTTTCCTACCAACCCCTCTGAAACCAAAGAAAACAAAGCCTCTGCTTTCACTGTTACTCTGAATGCAGAGGGCTGACAATCTCTTTCTTGTCTGCTGCTAATCTCCGAGCGCCAGAGACACACAATCTAAAATCTTTGTGTACCCTTGGAGGTGAAAAATCTGTACTGTGTGGAATCAGTCATACTAAACAGTAACTGCTCCAAAGTGGTGTGAACTTTGGAGTCTCATTGTCTGAGTGGGCAAAACAGCTCTGCTCTCAAATGTGTTTAAAAAGTAGCTTCTATGCCACGGGTATTCTATCATGATCCAATAACAAGATTTTCAATTTCCAGTATGTTTTTCTTTTTAAAACAATCTCACAGAGTACAACTGTTGTACCTGAAAAGCTTTGGTTAATAAAGTTATGAGACATCAGCTCAATGAAGAAAAACCCTTAGTGTCCCCTAGCACCCAGTAAATGCCCACAGGAGCCATTAGTGGTGAATCTTCACAGAATGTGGCTGTCAGGTGTTCCCCCACTTGCATCATCACTCTTCACAGGCCTAAGCTGTCCTGAGGGAAAGAACTGTCTCCAGATAAGTTGGTGCACACGCTTCATTTTCTCTTTAAGATTTGTACTTATCCACAGTTGTAAGAAGCTCAACATGAATGTTGGGATTTGAACTCAGGTCTTCTGCAGGAGCACTATGTACCCCTAAGTGCTGAGCCGTCTCTGTGCCCTGATTTCTTTACATTTAGCACTGTGGTTATCTGAAAAGGATTTTAAAAGGTAATGACTTGGGCTAGAGGAATGGCTAGGTAGGCTTGCTGTGCCGGCATGGGCTGGGATCTACACTGGAATCCTCAGCCCCTACATAAAAGGCTGGTCCTAACTGTGTGAGCCTGTAGCCAGAGCCACAGATAGTGCTGTGGGATTGGAGAAAAGAGGATTGTTTGGGCTTCTTGGTCACCAGCTTAGCTCCAGACTCAGTGAGAGGCCATGATTTGAGGTCATAAGGTGGAGCAGGACACCTGACATCCTCTTCTGGCCTCTGCTTGAGTGCATATAACATGCATATGTACAGGTATGTATACTTGTACATGTGCACTGTACACACTTAAACCACACCGTTGTGATTTGTTTTCTGCTGCTGTGGAAGATACCATGATCAGAAATAGCTTTAGAGGAAAGCTTTTATTTGGGTCACAATCCATCACTGAAGGAAGCCAGGCAGGAGTGCACAGTAAGGGCTGGGAGGCAGAGACTGGAGCAGAGGCCATGAAGGAATGGTGCTAACTGGCTTGCGCCTCATGCTTCCTCCATATTCTATGACCATTTGCCCAAGGTGGTGTGGACTCGTTCATAGTAAGTTAGGCCTTCCAAGGTCAACTGTTAATCAAGAGAATCCCCCACAGACTTCCCACCTTCCGGGTTGGCTGAGTCTTAAGATTTCATGTAAATGTCACGGTATGAAACACAGTTCACCTTCACAAATACTAAGTCTTTATAAATTTCAATACTTTAGCCAAATGTGGTGGTGCACACCTTCAAATTCCAGCACTCAGAAGACAGAGGCAGGTGGGTCTCCTAGTTAAAGGCCAGCCTTCTCTACCTAGCAAGTTCCAAGACAGCTAAGACTAGGACTAGAGAGACCCTGATTCAGAATTTTTTCAATACTTTAAAAGTACAAGTTCTCTTTAAAAATTCTGCATTTCTTAACTTAGGGTCCATAAAATGAAGACTAAGTTATGTCTTATATTTAAAAAGTGAAGAACCAGGGTATAGTTACAATCAAATCGAAGCAACATTGACATCCAGCTGTGTAAATCAAACTCGGTGTGGCATCTGGAACCCACAATTTTCTGAACTCCAAAGAGATGGGCAACTCCATTTCTCAGGCTCTCCCCTCTTTAACACACCCAGCTTGTCACAGGCTCAGACCAACTCCATTCTGCATCCGCTGCTGTCGTTGGTGGCTACACACTGATCCCAGTGTCTCCAGTCTCCACTCTCCACTGCAACTGAGGTTGAACGGTCACCAATGTCCTTTCACAGCGCTAAGCCTCAGCCACTCTCCATGACCCCCTCTGTCCTCCGGCTTCCATGCTGCCTAAGCCAGCATCCCACGGGAGACTCTTAGATATTACCAAGTTTGGCTGCCAGCTTGAGATGCAGCCTTGACCCCCTGTAAACCACCATCACAGAAAAAGAGTGACCAGGGGATATATGTGGCGTTTATTTATGAATTGAGCCATTTATCCCTTCAATAGACTACCTTTTTGAGGACGCCTACTGTGCTCCAGTCATTGGAAGGCTGACACAAGCCTAGCTCTTCCTCTCCAGGAGGTCATGGTGTGATGGGAAATACAGCCATGTTGACCAGTTAGAACAGCATGATGATGGTGGTTATGGCAAGAAGAAGCTATTACGTTCTGGAGGAAAGGTCTCTCGCAGAGCTCTGAAGATGGGCACAGGTTGACATGGTGCTGAGGGAGGGAAGAGCCTCCAGGGGACAGAGTCACCTGAGTGATGGGCAGAGAATATCATGGAGTATAGCCACAGATATGGCCGAAGGGGATGGATACACAAGGAAGAGACCAGTGCATTTTGACAAACACTCATTAGTCAGGATTTATTCCAAATTCGGACAGCTGGTGGCCGTGCAAGTGTTCCGAGTAGGCCAGTGACGTAACCATATTCTAAAGGAGTCCCCGTGGTGGTGGTGGTTTGGATCAGTAGATGGGGGAATGGGAGCGAGGGCAGGAAGCCAGCTGGACCCTGGGCTGTCAGTATCTACTGCCATGACGCACTCTGTTCTGCATGGCTGTGTTCTTCCCTCAGGAGCAAGGCCGCACACTGAGGAAGACCATGCTGGAGTTGGAGAAGCAAGGCTTGGAGGCCATGGAAGAGATTCTGAGCAGCCCTGAACCCCCAGACCCTGCTGAGGTGGGGGACCTTTTCTATGACTGTGTGGACACCGAGATGAAATTCTTTAAGTGATGTAAGCACCCTCGCCCTTACTTAAAACTTCCCACCCGACTAAATTACCAGCAGATAAACACTCTTCTGTTTGAGTAAAACGAGAGTTACCATGTGGCCTCCTTGTGTCTAAATGTTCCCTCTGTTCAGCTTAGCAACCCCCTCCCCTTTGCTATGTAACGCGATCCCACTTGCCTCTTGCTCCATTGTGTGATAAGCTATGGGCTTGAAGATGTTCTTGTATTTCAGTGACAATGGACACCTTAGCTTCTTAGGAGGAACTAGGGTTCCCTCCGCCTTGGACAGGGCTGTGGGGACACACTGGTGGGAAAGACAAGAGCTGTGAAGGGCCTGGCCCCTCTCTAGATAGTGGTTTCTTTAAGGTTAGCAAAAGGCTTTTGTTCATACCAAAGGCTCTTGTGTGTGCAGATGGGGGAAGGGTCCCCTCAGCTTCCCTCCACTGAGCACAGGCCTGTGTGTAGCTCACAGTCCCCACAAGCATGTCCTGGGAAACAAAGCCAACGGGAAGGAGCAGAGGACCCATGGGTACAGTCCCAGCTCTGCTCCAGTCTATGTGACTTTTGAAAGACCTTTGTTCTGTGAGCTGTGATCATGTGCAGTGGACCAGACCTGCTTCCACCTGCAGGAGAGCTGGGTATCCACATTAGCCGCACCTCCCCATCCAGCACTGCACCCACCTGAGGACATTAACTGGGATTTGATGGCCAGCAACTTGTATGCGATTCATTAAGTGGCCCTGGCAGAGCAGCCACACCCAGCTGCAAATCTCGGCCAATGAGGGAAAGGAAAGGGTCGATCTTGTCTGCTGAGCGCTACTGGGCCTGGGATCTGAGCAGCCATGGTCTCAGCAGAGCCCAAAATTAACCTAATTTGTTTCCAGCATCGGTGTGTTTGCACAAAGGATTTGACGCCACAGGAGTGTGTGAGGAAGACAGGGTGGGCCGAGGCCAGAGGCAGTGAGACATTTATCCACTGAACAGTTAACCCACCCACTGCCTAGTTAACTAGGTCCCACAAATCTGTGTGCTGGGCACCTGACCTCCAGGATCTCCTCTATTTGTTCTCACGCCCCGCTGCCTGACAGATGCCTTTGGACAATGTCTAGAATGGGAGAGAGGTACAGGTGCCTATGCATTGCCACTGTCCATGACTGAAGGAGCCAGGGGTGTAAAGATGACTGGCAGAGGTATAGATTAGAGGAGCAGCTAGTGAGTGTGTGTTGTGGGGGCCTAATTATAGGTCCTCATTCTTGTCAGGGCTGAGCAAAGAGAAACTATCAGTGATCTCAGGCATGGCCTCATTGCCTTCTTGGCTGCAGTGTCCTGGGCTGTGAGAACTGGCAGGGAACTGAGCCCTCATTTCACAGTGTGATGCTGGCTACAGGTTTTATTGGGACAAATCTTGCTTCTCTTCCAACCCTTGTTTGAGAGGGGTTGGGGAGGTGTGCTGTGAGCCCTTCTCTGAACCATTTTGTGGGTTCCACACATAAGCAAATGGCAAAGCATGAGAGGTGGGACAAATTCACGTTAACGTGGCGTCTCTTGCTGATGACTAGAGGGTCTCAGGCAGAGCAGCTAAGCTGAAAGTGCCCTGTAGGTGCAAAGGGGAAGAGGGTGAGGTTTGAGGAGGAAGCGGTTGCCTGTCCAACCTCACCTGCTGAGCTATTTAAGGAAGGTGATGCAGAAGGCCGTCCTGTGGTTTCCCTGTGTGGTCTCCCCACTGCCTCTGAGGCCAGCTCAGCAGATCTGACCTGCCTGGGGCAAGCCAGGTGATTCAGGGTTTGATCAGAAGTCTAGTGATAGCAAACGCCACAGACACCTTCTCTCATTACTTTGGCCAAGGTCACAGATGGCTGTGACAACTTGATGTCATTACTCAGGTGAGCACTGAAAACACAGGGGCTGTCTTTATAATTGACTTTAGTCCAGCATCAGACAAAGACCAGTTCTATGGAGCATTGTACAGCTCAACCTATGCTGTCATTGTACCACCAGAGGGCGCAGTAGCCCTCTGTGGGCCACCTGGCACATTAAAAGGTTTTCTCCTCAGGCAATGGATAAGAGATGAGATATGAAAGCTTTGCTTTCTGGGAATGGATGGGAACAGACAAGAGAAGAGAATCTGGCGAGGTGCCTGCACGTACTTTAGTGAGTTTATCAAAATTAACAACAGAAATGATACTGGATTTTGAACAAGCAGACATAGGAGAATATTTGTTTTAAAACGCAGCTAACAGATTTCTTGTTGAAGAAACATTCTTACAGGGGTAATGTCTCAATCAGGGGTCAATTTTATGAACAACATGTAGAAAATGGGTATTCAAGAATGTCGAAGATTGCTCTGTAAATAACTTCCCAGAAGACCACCCTATATCTATTAAGCCTGAGGGCGGGGGATCCCGAGCACACTTTGGGCAGAAATAAGTCATGATCATTGAGGACAGGCTGCCTGCCCACCTGCCCACCTGCCCACCTGCCCACCTGCCCACCTGCCCACCTGCCCACCTGCCCACCTGCCCCCCCTACCCCATAGACTCTAACATAAGCTAGCTAGTGTTGTGTAGATGGGATTTACATAAGTGAAAGTGGCAGCGTAGCTGGGGGCAGACACTTGAGTTGCATAAGATAGTAAAGCGGAAGTAGTATGTTATCATTCTTGGGAGTGTCTGGAAGCTGTGGTAGGATAAACGCATCTGATAAACGCTGTGGAGACTTAGCCCAACACAAGATTCAGTGTTTGTAAGAGTCCGCCTCACAAGCTAATGAAGCAGGTGTATGCCTACTAGAGCTCTGTGGCAAAGTTCCCTTACTCTCCGGTGAGTCAGTAGCTATAAAAATAATAGTCACCACAAAGCACTGTCACCTCACATTGATACAGGTGATGCCACTCTGGAAGGTCCTCAGGGCAGCCAGGCCTGCATGCCTTCAAATTATTGGCTGCATTCTTGTATTGCAACCATCTTCAATTGAGAGCTCAGCTTTGGGAGAAAACACACCATGGAGGGAGAGGTGTGGCAGGTGTGGGTCGAGCATCCCAGCTCTCCTGTGCCTCCTGCAGCCGTAGTGTTTCATTCCACACGGCACCGAGCCCCAACTCCTGTCCTGTGGTATGTGTCAAATGTGTTTTATTGGGCTGCTGCCAACCATCTTGAACTGTCATGCAGAGAATTCTTGCAGGAATCAATAAGTTCTGTCTCTAACCATGTTGTGAGAACCGAATCGCCATAGCTGGAGCAGTGTAACAGAAAGCCTTTGTTCCTGGGGGTGGGGGAGACTGACTATGTGGTCTTAACAGCCTTTTGTACAAATACCTTCAAATCAAACGATGTCTCTATCCAGTGCTTGCCCTCAGAGTGTCTTTAAATGCACCAAGTGTACAATAAAAGCATTGAAGTCAATACCCAGGAGCCTCCTCTTGCTTGTGCTTCATGAACACACGTATGAGAGGACTGTGATTTTTCTGATTGGAATCTTTTGAAAACTCAATCAACCTCATCAGGGCCCTGCACCATGTCTCTCTACAAAGACAGATTCACTGTTTAAAAAATGAACTCCAGCTGGTTATGGTGGGGCACCGTTCTAATCCCAGTACTTGGGAGGCAGAGAAGCAGGTAGATCTCTGAGTTCCAGGGCAGCCTGGTCTACAACAAGAATCCCGAGACAGCCAGGGCTACCCAGAGAAACCCTGTCTGCAACGACAACACCCCAAACTATAACCACACGCCACTCAGCTCTGTCAGAGCAGCAGCTGTGAGGAGAGCAGCCACAGGGTGGGGACCTGGAAACATTGTGAATTGCTGGCAGAAATGAAGGTGATTGTTCACTGTGAACGATGGAGATTTCCCATAAACTGCCAAAATGACCCAGATACCTAGTATGTACCAAAGGAATTGAAATCAAGGCTTCCTAGCTTATTTAATTACTTACCTATAGATAAATGGAAGAAAGGATGGATACATAATGTGGTAAATCTAGGCCATGGAGTAGTAGTCACCTTTAAAATAAGGCAATTCTGACACATGCTGCATGCAGTATGTATGAACATTGGGTTGGACAAAAGGAATGTCATAAACACACACACACACACACACACACACACACACACACACACACACATCACTCTGTTTGCATGATGTATTTAGAGGGATCAAATACACAGCCTGTTTGCTTTCCAGAGTGTGAAGTGTGCCCTTACTTAGCTCTGGACCCAAACGTCTTCATCACTTTACATCTTAGCTATGCATTTATCCCCAGACTTGGCTGATGAGGAACCTGAGACACACCTAAGTAATTTAATCCCCCAAACTCAAGAGATTCCTACCCTGGTTTGCCTTTCAACTCTGGTCTCAGTCAGCTCCCCCAGCAGACGGACTTCGTCTCCCTTTTTCCCGGCTTCAGTGTCCACTAGAAACACAGCTGTGGAGGGGAGAGGAGGACCCTGCTTGGCAGAGGTGGCTCTCAGAGGACTTGCTGAGCCGCAGGGAAGAGACTGAGGGTTTTAGGTCGGGCTTTCCTTGGTGGCAGAGATCTTGCCTATTATATAAGGTCCTGTATTCAATCCCTTAGGACTGCAAAACAGTTAAAAAATAAACTTTTATCATTCCAATACATTGGCAGAATTTATAAGCAACATTCATGACCCATACTATAGTAATAAAACTGGTAAGTGTGTTGTTTTCAATTTCAAAAATGTGTGGGGTTGGGGCTTTAGCTCAGTGGTAGAGCGCTTGCCTAGTAAGCGCAAGGCCCTGGGTTCGGTCCCCAGCTCTGAAAAAAAGAAAAAAAAATGTGTATGGAAGGCACTCCCTGGGCATTTTTGGTGTTCCAAACAACAAACAACAACAACAACAACAACAACAGATTTTCATACAGTGCTAGAGGGATGTCACAGTGCTGACTTTTTAATGCTTTGGGGACAAATTTCATATCATCAACGAAGATGGGAGACTTGGTCCTGGACCTGGAGGGAAAGCCAGGCTGAGCTTGGTGCCTGGGGTACTCGGTGGTGAGCCAAGGACGGTAAGCAAATGCAGGCCAGGAGACACAGCGCCATGTTTTAGTTCCAGCCATTTACAAAGACCGATGTCAAAACAGAATTCCGATGTTGAGGGAAGGCCTCTCTTCATTGGCAAAGTGGACACAGTGCTCTGGGACAGGACAGACTAGGACAGAGGACTCAAGCTCAGTTCCTGACACTGGTGCTGGGAGGCTCACAACCACCTGTCACTCTAGCTCCAGGGGATCTGACACCCTCCTCTAGCCTCTATGGGCACCTGCACACATGGCACATACACATATACACATAAATAAAAATAAATACATTTCATACGCACAAGTGAAAATAAGTGTATTTTAAAAGGTGCTATTCCGGGTATTCCAGAAATCACCGTTCTATGTTTAGCCCTCTTGATCCTTACAAACGTGTCTCAGTACTTAAGTCTGACCCATTGCATTCCCACACCACACCCTCACACTGTATCCCAGAAACGTGTGTATTCATCACATGCCAATCAAAAAGGCTTAGATCAATACTGGGGAATCACAGATGCGTCTTCACAGGGAAACAGCCACACACGTTCTCACTTATTAAAGTTTATTAGGTACAAAGGAATGAATCTGCAGCAGGAGACACCAATAAATATAAAATACAGGCAGAGACATGGGGCAGGGTCACAGTCTGCAATGTGGGGGTGGGCAAGGATAGCAGGGACAACTCCATGCGTGAGTTCACAGTCAAAGGCCTAACCTGTACACTGCTGGTGGGAACCGAACGTACCCACTTGAACTTGGAGGTGGTAGGCTCCGTGACAGGTCTTGAGGAGAGCTGCTAGGCCAGATCCCTGAGAATGCTCCTTGCTTGCTATTTTTTGGTTTCTGCTTGTTCCTTCCTTATGCCCTTAAATAAGTTTGTAAAAAATATTTATGTATTATATATACGGGTGTGTGTGTGTGTGTGTGTGTGTGTGCATATGAACAAGGGCACATGTGTGCACATGCATGTGAAGGCCCAAAGGCCATCTACAGGTATCTTTTTTTGGTCTATCTCTATCTTATTCTCACTAAACCTGCAGCTTGCAACTTGCAAATTTTGCTAGGTTGGCTGGCCACCGACCTTCCTGGGGTCAGATGCCTCTACCCAACTTCTAGGATTACAGACATGCTTCCCCCATGCCTGACTTTTATATAGGTCCTGGGGATATGAATTCCGGTCCTCATGCTTGGGCAGCAGGATGTCTACAGACAGAGACATCTCCCCCACTCTTGAATAGTTTAAATTCCTGTGCCAGCAGTATAGAACATACACCATGTGAATACATGGTGAACATACACCGTATGTGAACAATTCACTGATTCCAAAGGCAGGACTGCCTTCCTGATGGCCCTCATCGTAGTTATGAAAGCTTTTTAATGATTATTACTCTGCATGGCTAGGAGAAGAGTAGTGTGGCTTCTGACCTTTCTGCACACTTCCAGAGCCACCGTAACAAACCAGCAACGTAGAACCGTCATGTCTGCTGATGTGGCTGTAACTACGGCTTGAGTCACTGCCCCAGAGATTTTGGAAACTTGACCCTGGCTCAGTTTCTCCTATCTGGCAGGAGAAAGCATGACACTAATGCAGGACATTTGCTCCAAACAATAGTCAGGTGTGTGCAGACACACAGCTGAACACTCTCCTAATCCATTGGCCCCTGATGGCCCGGCCTGGGCTAATGTTCTTGTGGTCGGAGTGCTCCAAAGCACACCATTGTTCATTTCCCCTCTCTTCTGTCTGCAGCTATTCTGAATACAGTGAGGGATCGGACTGTTTCCTCCCATTTCCCCCTCCTCTGCTACAGCCTCCCCTCTCCAGTGGATGGGAGCATTTGGGGCCTGACAAGAAGCAAAAGCATACTTTTCTCCCTTGAGATTCAAAGAAGGGTGCAGAGAGCAGCCCCAGCCTGGCGTGGCCCTCTGTCTATTCAGGACAGCTGAACTCGCTGCCTATTACTGCTGGGCATCCCAGGCACACGCCACCAGGCAACAGAGCCATCTGCGCTCTCAGATGAAGCTCAGAGAGAAGGTCCTTTGGGCTGATGGGTATTCTGAGACTCCTACCAATGGGGCAGGATATTTGAGATATGCTCCAAGAGCTGCTCTGCTCTTTCGTATGTGTTTCTGTATGAGTGTGTATGTCCCTGTGTGGGATGTGTGCACACATGTCATGCGTGAACCTGTAAGAGGCCAGAGGTCAACTTTGGGTGTTGTGGCCTCAGGAGTTGCCACCTTGTATTTTGAGACAATGCCACTTTCTGGAACCTGAGGCTCCTTGAATAGCTTGGCTGGCCAGTGAGTCACAGGGATCTGCCTGCCTCTGCTCCCCCAGTAATGGAATAACAAGTGTGTGTTACCACATCCAGCTCTGTGTGTATGTCCTTAGCAGGCATGTTACCAGTGGGTCTATTTCTCCAGCCTCCTTTTATTCTTGTTCTTTTTAAATATATGTTGTATTTTCCATGTAAATCTTACACTCTGAGTAGAGTTTGGGGAGGGAGACTTCTGAGGTAAAAATAAACTTATCATAATCATGAGCTATATACAACCGTAGTCTACAGGGATGGGAGGATATCAAAATCTCATAAAGCTGACTTTACCCTGGCTACCAGCATGGAGCTGGGAACTTGGAGGTGTTGAAGGAAAGCGGTAAAGACTGGGCGCTGGGGATGCTGTAAACAGTAAGAGCATTGGCTACCTGTAAAAGAATTCAGTTACAAAAGGGGCCCTGCGGAAGGCATGGGAGGGGCCACGCCCACTCTAGCCTTTACCTTGGGATATAAATATATATATATATACACACATTAGGCAGCAAAATGACGTCCCTGTACTGCTAAAAGGAAGCGAGACATGGCTTCTCGCTCACTGGAAGCTGAGTGGCAACACCAGGACCTGGCGACACACTGCTTCCTCTGAGCTGCGTGGTTTATAAGGCATTATTTGGTTTGATTTTGCGGTTGGAGTGATGAGAGTCATGCCAATAAGAAGCTGTTGTGGATAGTTATGACTTTTGGACTACTCGAAAACTAAGGATGCTCTGGAAAAGGTTTCAGAATCCTCGAAGGACCAGCCTGCAAGCATATGTTCTAGTCACAGTGGACACCACAGGGCGGGATCGGGAGCCATCTGTACAAGACGGACAAATGTCAGGGTGCTTGTTTTAAAAATATTAAAATGTTACTCAAATGAAAGTTGACTAACATGGTGCCTAAGGGCTTCATGCAAATCATTATTTACAAAAAAAATAAATGCTCAGTTCGGTGCCTGCATTCAAAGGAGTAGATCTTGAGTACAGTAGAGTCTCAAGGAGTTGTCCTGGTGTCTAGTCCAGAACCCCAGGACCTTGACGTCACCATCTTCTCACCGGAGTGCCTTTAGAGATAACTGCAGAAACATCACAGAATGTTAACTGCAGAAACATGACAGAATATTACTGCAAAACTATTCTCATGAAGACACATTGCCTACAGAAGATCCCTTGGCTAGGATCTCAAACTTTCAGATTTTCCCTCTAGGCGAGATGACTCCATCACATACAAGGAGCTGGCTTTTTTTGTTTGTTTGTTTGTTTGTTTGTTTGTCTTTGGCTTTCCCCCCAGAAATTGAGAATGGGAAGGGGCAAAGGGGACCTGAGGTTGATGGTATGTGGATACCTGATAGGGTCTTATAAACATTTACGGAAGGAAGCATATGCAATTCACTAGGTACAGAGCTCAGGAAAAGCAAACCGTGTGTTGGAGAAGCCATATGAAGGCAACAGAAAGGAGGGAAGGGGACCAAAGTCCTCAGAGTTCCAGCCCTGGGCCACTGTACCCATATCCATAGCACTCCCTGGCTCTGTCTACTGTCTCGGGCCCAGTGGTTCTCCTGTATGCTGCTTTGTGCCCTCATGTGGTGCAAATCAATTAGACGATTCCCAATGAGACATAAAATAACTTGACTTTGGGATGCTTAAAGACAACATTACAACCTCTCCTTGACTGAACCGGGGTCTTCTTTACAGACATCGTGGCCAATCCATGGCTGGGAGCCCTGAGCTAGAAGCCTGACGAATCTAGGTCCAGAGAGATGAAAACCATCCTTGGGGGATGCTTTTGACACATGCTTGTCCTGAGGCCGGGACTAGGACCTGCCCAAGGGCCTTGCTGAAGGCTTGCCGCAGGGGTGGGGAGGATGAACCTTGCTGCCCGGGATTCTAGCAGATTAGAGCAGCAGTGGGAACTCCAGACAGAAGTCAGAAAGGCACCCTGGGTAACTCCTTGACCTTCTGCAACAAACTCTCCTTTGTGGAAACAGACGAGCTTCTTGTTTCAGCTCGATCGTCTGGCTACTGTGAACGGTCAAATGCGAGAACCCATACAACCCAACTGAAAACTGGGAAACGCTTTGTAAATGTAGGCACTAGGACCATGGTGAGTCTTTCAGTTTTCTGATCATAAAATACTATCTATTCATTGTAGAAAATATAGAACTGGAGAGATGGCTTAGAGGTTAAGAGCCCTGACTATTCTTCCAGAGGACCCAGGCTCAGTTCACAGCACCCACCTAGCAGCTCACAACCATAACTGTATCTATAACTCCAGGTCCAGGGGATCTGGCACCCTCTCTGGCTTCTATGGGCACTGCACACATGTGGTACACAGACACACATACAGGAAAAAACACCCATACACATAGAATAAAAGTAAATTTAAAACATTCATTTTGGAAAAACAAAACAAAACAAAAAAAAAATCCCAGAGATACACTCTGAAGAAAGTAAAAATCAGCGATAATTTTCTAGAGTCAAAAATCTAAACTAGGCCATTATTTGGTTTTTGTCATTTATCAAAGGAAAGTGACTCAGGAAGGGACCGGAGTCCTGAGACCAGAGGCAGCCAGGCAGGTCTAAAGCACGCCTGTGTGTGGCTTCTCTCTCTCACCTTTGAAGGACGGGTAGAGTCTCTCGGTGGGCATTTTTCCTTTCTTCTGAATGCTGCAGACACTCGTGACTCACCTCCTTACTAGAAGACTGTGGCTAGGCCCACTGAGGATGCTGTGCACGTGACAGGCTATTCTTTTTGCTCTCAAGGTTTCCTCTGTCCTTCCAGTGGTACTCACAGTGGCTTTGGGGGGCAAGGGGTGGGGGTAGGAGTTTCTCTTGGTTCATCGTCCTCACGTTTACTAAATTTTTAGGTACTTCCATTCAAGATTCTCATCCAACTTGAGTTTCTATTTATTATGTCTTCAAATTGCCTTTCCACTCCTTTCTCTCACTCTCCTTCACTAAGTCCAGCAATGCACAGCTTTGCCCACCCAATGGTCCCCAGCAAGTTCTCTTGGGCTCTGCTCCCTGTTCACCGTTTCTGCCGTTCCTCAGACTAAGCAATTGTGTTGTCTTCAAGTTCACTGACTCTTTTCTGCCTGTTGGGATGTGCCTTGCATTTTCACCACTTCCCCTCATCTATCTCGTCTATCTGTCAGCGTTGGTCTTTATAGAGCCCTCCATTCTGGTCACATGCAATTCTCTTGAACTTAGCTGAACACCTCCAGGGCACCTCCGATAAAGTCTGAGGGGAACCTACCATGAGTTCTGTTTCGGGGATAGTTTACGTTTCTACTCTCCCTGCCATCTTGGAAGGGACTATGTTTCCCTGTCCTCCTGTGTGATCTGTGTATTGCTGTTGTCAGAAACCACACATTTGGATGAAGCCACGCAGCGGCAGTATTGGAGATTAGATTCTCCACTCTCTCCAGGCTTTGCTTCTGTACTGTTCTTGTTTTACTGATCTTAATTTTTTATGCTCGTAAATTATCTCAAAGCCAAGAATCTCCCTAAGGCATAAATGCAGATTCTCAGGTGCCTTCCTGTCTCCTTTTTTGTTTTCCATACATAAGTTTACCTTTGAGTTTCTTTGAGATGGTTGACATTATCAACTTGCCATGATCCAGAGTCCCCTAGGCAATAGGCCTCTGGGCATTCCTAGTTATCTAGACTGAATAGATTACTAGTTATCTAACCTTTGCCATTCTTATGAGAGATTTTTTTTTTAAATCAAGTAACTTGAGGTAGAAGACCACCCTAAAAGTGGGTGGTACCGTCCCCAGGCTTGGGTCCAGGGATGCATTAAATGGGAGAAACGGGCTGAGCACATGCATCCACACCATTCTGCCTCCCACTACCGATGCAAGATGCCCAGTTACCTCAAGGGCCTGCCCCCGGAAAGTGTCAAGCCTTCCTCCCTGAAGTTGCTCTTGGAAGCTATTTTTATTACTGTACCAGGAAAGGTGACTAATGGAGACTCTCCTAGTCATTAGTGTTTGAATCCCCAAATGAGAAACAGAAAAATCGTAAGAGAATCTCCCAGCAAGCACTTCAGCCTGAAGGGGAGGGGCCTGCAACAGTCTAGGGGTGGGGTGAGAAAATGATGGACACTGAAATCAGTATCTGAACCCCTGTGATCTAAAATAGTGAGGAGAGACTGGAGCGTGCATCCCTAAGATCTGAGCGAGTGGGTAGTTGCTCCATGAGTATGCACATGGCTGCTTGTCAGGGGAATATGGGCAGGAAATGGCTAAATGCTGATGTCTCGTGGGATGAAACTGAGCGAAATCGGCTGTAGTGTATGGCTCAAGTCTTTCCTGGACATAGTAAGTCTTCAGCAGATACCAAAATTCTAAGACAATTGCAACAGACAAGTGCCAGAATTACCACCATCCAGGCAGAGTGGCAGACTGTGGTGTCTTCTACCTTGCCACCTTCCCAGAATCCTCTCTTCCACCAGTCAATAATCTTGCATAACTCCGTCCTTTCTCCCCCCTCACCTTTACCCTTATACACTCACTTTTGAATCTGTGACCATTGGAGAGCAGTTATTGGAAACTCAGGCTTCTGGAATGATCAGAGTCAGGACTGAATGAGACTGCAGGGTTCTGACGCGTCTCTGTGGAAAGCCCCTACCACAGGGCAGAGTGTGAAACTGAAGGTGTTTCATTCTGACCTTTAACAAAGGCACAACCAGTGGCCTTCTTACAGAAGAGCAGTCAGAGAGGAAGGCTTCTACAGAGAAGAATCCCTGCAGAGCAGTGGTTCTTGACCTTCCTGATGCTCAGACCTTTAATACAGCACCTCACGCTGAGGTGCCGCACCCCCGAACATAAAACTATCTTGTTGCTACGTCATAATTTTAATTTCACTACTGTTATGAATCATAATGGAAATATCTGATCTGCAGGATATCTGACATGACCCCAAAGGGGTCCCGACCCACAGGCAGAGAGCCCTAGAGAATTCCAGGCTTTATTCAGGGCCCAGGGAGGTGTTACCTGAGAATTTCTGGTTTTGATGTCATCAGAGCTCTGCCCAGCTGCCTCAGCTTGGAGCCAGGAACCAGGTGTGCGGCCTGAGAGAAACGAGAGTGATCTCACCATCTATTGGCCCAGGGCCTCTGTACCCTGTGGAGAGACTTTTCTGCTGAACAGCGCTCAAAATACCAGCAGAGAATCTCCGGGCAACATGAGCCCAGCCTGAAACCTTCTGCCTTCTGGCCTGGACTCTGGGTTTCCACCCGTCTTCTGTGTCACACACTGTGGGCTCAGGGAGCCACAGGCAGTGATGTGTGAGAAGGCCTTCCTGCCTGGCAGGTACCAGTCCTCCGGTACACTTCTTTGTCTGTCATTGAGACTAGCCGAGTACAGTGCAGGGTCTGCTAAAATGGAGAAAGATTACTATCGGCTGACACGATCCATCCCTTTTAGTGAAGCTCCAACAATATGTCTACAAGATGTCCTGGCTTCACTGCTGTACAAGCTGCACAGGACAGAATGCCATAGTTGGGAACTGAAAGAATGTAGAAGATGATGGGGGGAGAGGACCCCAAGTGCCTCTCACCCTGCGTGTTCCACATTCGATTCCAGTTTCCTGCCCCAGTGTCACCACAGCAAAAAGTCTGACTTCGTTTTCACAGATGATTTACTCAAGTTTTAAAGTCACATCTCCAGGTGCTCCCCAAATTTCCCTTCAGTCAGAGCTTCTGGACCTCAACTCCTGGTGTCTTTTCCTCTGAGGCATTTGGCTGGAAACCCCTGCCACCTGTCCCTTGTCCTGCTGCTGTTGGGGACGAGGGATTACACAGCCATGTCTCACATGCACCCTATCATCCGCATTTCTGAGCCACTTCTAAAGTTACTGGTTACTGAGGACGGCCTCTGACAAAAGGTTCAGGTGCTGGGAGCGTTAGGGTGAGGTTATGGAGCAGCAAGCAGCTCCTCGAATGCTCATGAAGATGATTCTGGGGGTGAAATTGTACGGAAAGAAAAATCCAAGCTTTTAAAATCCATAAAAAGAAACATAAGAAGCAGATTCTCCTCTTGTGTGGTAGAATTACTATTTTAAAAAGTCCCCAACGCTTCTGAAACACTCTACAGTCTTACATACTTGGCACCATAATAGTCTCGCAGGTAAGGCACACGTTCCAATGAACCATCACAAAGTGCTCTGTAACCCACAAAACACTAATCAAGGTCCAAACCGAGGACTGAGTTGGCTCAAGAGTAAAGATGTTTTGGAGCCAATCACAGAGAGAATGTTAGTTTCCAGTTAGTTTGAGTAAAATGTACCAAGACACTGACAGGTAGCCCTGGTATACTTCCACATGGGAGAGAAGCCTTGCAGACTGTGGTCCTTAGTTTTATGGATGACCTGTCTGCCTCAGACAAACCTCTCACTGGGCATAGATTTCATGGTCAGGGCCTTACCGACATTGGTATTCCCTGTGGGTGTGACCTTATACTGTGGGACACTTGCCACATCCGTCAGAGCTACTCACTCAGTGCCTTGCCTAAGCACTGGCCTACTGGCAACCACCACAAAGGACTCTGGGAACAACTGCCTCAGGGAACAACCTCTGCCCCCATCTGAAAACTAATGTGTGGTAACATGGGCTTCATGGGTGGGCAGTTTCCACCAGCTTTCATAAGCATCAGAACACATAGGCTGGAGGATAATTAGTTTCTCTTTGAAAAAGGAGGGCCGACTCCATGTCTGGTTGCAAGAAAACCTTCACTGCTGTTAGAAATGAGTCTCTGAGACATCCTTGGGGATAGTCAGGCTGCTCTGAATAGACAGAGCAGCTTAGGGGCATTTTTCCCCTATGAGGTGCCACTAGCCTCTCTGGTGTCACTCTGTAAATGCAGCATTTGCTACCTGCTGTCTCCTCACAGATGAACAGAAACTTGGATCCTGTGGAATGACAGAGTTCCCACTTTTGCTTCTGTAGCTCATAACATGAAATGCATTTGACCCTTCTTCCTCGTCCCATGTCTCTGTTGTACAGAGAGTCATACACTGCCATCTTCTGTCTCAGGTATGGACGTGGCTGTGGATAAATGACAAAGGGACCACCGGGCTTAGCTGTGCTCAAGTCACCGAGCTCCCAATGGCTTCTAGCCTAACTTTTTGTCATATGGAAACCAAGGGTGCCTTGTCACCTTTTCTAAGCACAGCTATGCTTTCACAGTAGGAGCAAAATCCATTTACAGTCAACAGAAGGATGGCTAGGTAGGACTTGGGCAGGGTGCAGAAAGGGTTTGCAAACTTGGGTGGCCATTAAGGCAGAGTCTTAGATGTGCTGACACCAGGCGTGGAGAGCAGTTACTGTGAAGTGATAACTGTATTTGGGAAAAGGTGGTTCCTAGGCAGATCAGACCTGTCAGTCAGTGGCCAACACTGTTTAAACCTTGGCAGGAAGGCAGACAATACATTTTTATACATTCAATATACATTTTATACAATATGCATATTGTATATTAAACAACAGACATTTTATGTCCAATGTACATTTTATACAATATGCAATTTGTATTTTGAACAATATACATTTTTATATATTCAGTATATATTTACTATAAAAATCTGGCAGAATAGTAAAGAAAGATAATGAAAGTAATGCAGAATTTCCCCACATTTAACAGTTTTGTGTAAATCCTCCACTCAAATTATCCCTTAGTATATAACCCAAAATCAGATATATTTTTATAAAGTATTTTCATGTTCTTTTTGTGTAGTCTTGCTTGGGCTGTTTTTACTGACATAGCAGCATGGCAATTATTGCTGTTATGCTGAATTGCATGACAGTTATTAAGTATTCAACATACTCTCTTGAAGGCCACAAGAGTTCTAGCATGTGACTCTGTTATAATTAATCTAATCCCGTTGATGGAACTTGGTGCTATTTCCAAATTTTTCACTCTGAAGGTAGTTTAGCAATGAACATATGACTGGATATTTTTAAAAAAAATTTAATTCAACCATTATTTACTGATTGTGTAGTTGGGTCCATTCTGGGAGCCAGAGATAGGCCACTGGATATTTGCCATTCAGGTGTCATAGTTTACTGAGCCAGGAAGCAAGGGTCAGCAGGAAGGTACTTGGAGACAAAATATGACATGAAGAAACTTTTAAGTACCAGGGCAGAAAGAGCTGTTGTTTGACCGGACCCTCTTTGATAAACTACTCATAGACTGAACTGTATCACTCCGAATCTCACATGCTGAGGGCTTAACACTCAACAGGACGGTGTGTGGACAAGGAGCCTGGGGCAGGGCAGCAGGGGTGCCCTTGAGTGGTGGTTATGAGGGTAGGGCCCCTCTGCAATGAAGAAAGAGTCCTGCCTAGAAACAGGGTCAGCCGACTAGCACCTGAACCTTGGAGTTCTCAGCTGTCACAACTCTGAGAAGATATGTCTGTTAAGCTCGAGGATCCAGAGAAAATGGTGAGGAAGTGATGTGGGCATCCTGGAAAAGTGTCTCATACAGAAGGAACAACAACGGCAAAGGACAGAGGCAAGGGTGGGCTTGGAACCCTCTAGAAAGTTGTTGCTGAGTCAATTAAAGTGGAGGGAAGAGATGGAAGGGGAGGGACAGTAATGCAGGTCCTGTGGTTATGGTGGAAATTTCCAACCGATTTGGGAGAAGATGGGACGCCCTGGGTGTGTGTGTGTTTGTTTGTTTTTGCTTTTTAGCAGAGTCAGCAGGGCCAGACTCGGGCTCCAGAGGACTCAGATGCGGTGTGAGGCAGCGAAGCCTGCTAGACAGCTAAGTGGCGTAGCCAGCATGGGAGAGGAGTGCAAAAGCTCATACCCGGGGACATCCCAAAGCAGGTGACACAGAGCTCCCTAGTAAGGTGATGGGGGAGCAGAAAAAGAGACAGAAGTCCAAGATGACTGATGCCTTTGATGGAACAACGGAACATAGAGGAAAAGTCTGGGTGCAGAAGGAGGCTATGGGAAGGAGCGGGCACTAGACTACTCAAGACAAAATGTGACCTGGAGATCCTTGCATAGAAGGGGAGAACTGGAGAGAGGCTACATATGGAGCTGGGAACTCAGGCGATGAAGGGAAGTGAGACGACTGCAAAGGCAGAGCAGCATCTCTGTGGCCTCTCAGGAGGAAGGCATACACAGGATAGGCAGTATCATGGGGTGAGTCTTGGACTGCTGGAAGTCAGTCCAGTAAGGATGTGGTCAACTGCTCTAAGGATCGGTAAGGGACCTGACCCATTGTCACCACAAAGGTAGAACTAGACCTGACCAGTGGCCATGTGCTTTTTCTACTTAGGGTAACACTCTTGGGACTTCCAACCCTTTAATTTCTGTAAAATGAACCCCTCGGTGCTCTAGTTATAGCAGTGCGGTGGGGATGTTCTATGGCTTATGGAAGTCATTGGCTGGTTGTATCAACAATGCCTCTAAAATAAGAGTTGGGAAGGGTGAGTCTTCACACTGTACTCACTGGAGTGGCTATGAAAATACTGAAAAGGGAATATTAAATTAAAATCTGAAGACAGTTGTGGTGAGGATGTGGAAAGATGGAAAGCACTGTGCACAGATGGTGAAGGTGAAAAATGATTGGACAGCGATAGAACCCAGCACGGGGGTTCCTCCAACAATGACAAACAGAACTTCCTTATGACCTAACACTGGGCTTTGGGATAGGTATATGGAAATCAACTGAAGACATAGCCTTGAAAAGTCCTCTGAACAGCCACGGGTTGCATCATTCTCAATTGCTAAAATGCGGAAGCAATCCAAATGTCTGCCAGTGGACGAATGGATAAACGAAATGTGCTGTGTAATACATGCATACAAGGGAATGCCTATCAGCAAAGACTACTAAAGGAAGCACATGCTAACATAGGGGAATCTTGGGTTAGTCTGCAAAGTGAACTGAATCAGCAACCAAAAGCAAATAGCCCATGCTTCTACCTACACCAGCTATTTACAGTGTTCAAAATCATAGGGAAAAAAATTGAGTGGTGGCTGTCAGGGGCTCGGTAGGAGGAGGCCTAAAGCCTGACTTAAGGTGGAGTCTTGGTTCTGCCAGGCGAACTTCATCCTCAAGTTTGGTTGTGTAGCGGTGTGAGCACACTGATCGGGCCAACAGTTAAAAACTTGGTGTAGCCAGTGGAAGGGAAAGCCCTGGGTCCTGCTAAGACTGAACCCCCAGTGAACTAGACTGGTGGGGGGAGGGCGGCAATGGGGGGAGGGTCGGGAGGGGAACACCCATAAGGAAGGGGAGGGGGGAGGGGGATGTTTGCCCGGATACCGGGAAAGGGAATAACACTCGAAATGTATATAAGAAATACTCAAGTTAATAAAAAAAACAAAACAAAACAAAAAAAAAACAAAAAAAAAAACTTGGTGTAGATGGGGACTTTCATGCTACACATTTTATTTTTCTCGAGATTGCAAATTCCTTTAAAAAGCAGACGTTGGAATGTGAGCATGGTCCTGGTGGTGGAAATCGGCCACGTTCCCGCTGAGCTGACTGCTTGGTGGAGTTACTGGGATCATGGGAATGAGATGGCACTGTGGCACGTCCCAGCCCAACCTCCACCATGGTGTGGCTCTCGAGGGTACAGCGGCACTCTCCAGTCTACATCTCTCCGGTGGGTGAGAGCATTTAGTGGGCAAGTGTTTGGTCACATAACAAAGGCCTTTCTTCCTGCTAGAGTGACAGTAAGCTAAGTATTTTCCTAAAACATTCTAAATGACAAGGTTTTGTTTGTTTTTGGTTTCGCTTTTGCTTTTGTCACTTGAATACATCATTAGTAAAATAAAATTTGCTGTTAGTGAGATTGTGTGTGTGTGTGTGTGTGTGTGTGTGTGTGTGTGTGTGTGTGTAGGAGACACATGGCAGCCAGCCCTAACCTGACCACACTGTGCCTACAAATGAACTGCGCCACCCCACTTGCTAGAGTGCTCAGATCTGAGCAATAATTACTCAGGTCTTGTGTTGACTAAAGAAACTTAATATGGAGCCAGGCTTCCCTACAGGGCCGTTGACCTTTACCCTGGAATGCCTGGGTGATCCTAGTGGCCTGCAGGACTGTGAGGTATCAGCAGCTGCCTTTGCGAATGCACGTCCACTTATTGCTGTGGGGAAAGGACGAGGTGGTCTTTTTATTACTTTATAGTGGGAAAGTAAGAAACAACTGAAGGAAGTAAAACAATTTCACCTTCCAGCCATGGACTCCAGGGCTAGCTGTAACACACACCTTTCTGATGTCCGCCTTAAAACCCAGCCCTAACCCCGCCTTCCGCACAGCCTGCTGTATTGGCTCTGAGGCTGCTGTCCTTTTGCTAGCAGTAAGAATTTTTGTAAAAAATATTTAATCCCAATCCAGGGCTTCTTCCCACCTTTGACCATTCAGTTCCCAGATAAAAGACATAACTTTTATTGTTTTCAGTAAGTCTTCATCAGTACTAGATCTGAGCAAACATCTACCCTCTATGCTATTAGAATCTACTTTCCTGTCATAACCGGAGTTATTACTACATTTCGTCTGGGCTGCTCTTGACTCTAATTGGTTGGCCATATTTTCTTGACTCCTAACCAATGACATCTTTCTCTTCTCTCCACCTCCTTTCTCTCTCAGTGGTTTCCTCCAATCCCAAGGCCTGGAACACCAAGTCCCACCTATCTCAATTCTGTCCAGCTATTGGCTGTAGGCATTTTTATTCACCAATCAGAAATAACTTGGGAGCAAGGTCACATAGTCACTTGTGTCTATGAGTGGACTATTTCTTCTCTGGGGCAACCAGATCTTGGGGGCCTGCACTTAGCATCACAATACATAGCAATAGACCGAACCCCAACAAAGAATACATTTATTTAATCTAACTTTGAATTGGGTCTACATCTCTGGCTTCTCTCAGTGGATACGAAGACCACTGCATGTGCATTCATAAAGTGTAACCACCATCAGTAGCTGGCTGCGGAATATTTTCATCACCCTAAAAAGAAACCCCAGACCAACCACCTGTCAGTCTCATTTCCCATGCTCCAGTCCCTAATAGCCACTGTTCTAACCACCTCTGTGGCCTTGCTCAGTTTTGACATTTTATATAAGTGGAGCGTGGTCTTGGGATGGTTCCTTTCACTGAGCGCAGTGAGTTGAAGTCCATCGAGGTTGTGTGCTTCAGCACTGACTCCTTGTATGAGTTGAACTGTATCTCACTGTGCGTCCATACCCAACTTTGTTGATCAATTCATTAGCTGTTAATGACTCTTGATTATTATCAGTTATTAGGCTATAAATATTTACATTCCATGGTTTCATTTGAACATTAACTTAGAATTCACCTGAGCCTAACTAGTGCAAGGAAATGATGGGCCTGTACTTTGGATTTGAAATGTCTCCAAGGGCCCATATGTTAAAGGCTTTGTGGCTTTATTGGAGGTGGTGGAGTCTTTTAGAGGTGGGGCCTAGGAGGTCTTAAGTCACTGGAGAACTTGTCCTTGAAACAGATTGACATCTGAGCCCTGCCCTGTCTTTCTTTAAGAAGAAGACACTCAAATTTTTATCCATCTGAGACCCATGCATACTTTACAAGGTGGCTCTGTGAGTACAGGCTACTGTGAGTGCTGTCTACTGACATTTCCAAGTTTGAGCCCTATGACTGCCACTTGCATGGCCTCACTGGAGCCATGCACATTAGGCCCTGATGATTGTGAAATGCACCTGAACTATCCTGTGCTACTGGTCTGTGCTGTCCTTGGCCTGGATGTTTTCCTGCCCATGTGATAATGTGGCTTTCTCCCTAGGGATCTCAGAATCTAACACCATGCATGCCTGTGACCTATGTGGCTCCCTCAGTGGCCAAATCCCAAACCTCACACCAGTTAACTGAGGTGTGCTGTAAAAAACCATCAGCACTCTTATGCATTAAGAAAAATTCCACTCATCTGTCCTGACAAGTTTTATGTCAAGTGACACAAGCTAGACTCATCTGAGAGGAGGGAGCCTCGATGAAATGCCTCTGTAAAACTGAGCTCTAGGCAAGCCTGTATGGTATTCCCTTAATTAGTGATTGATGAGGGAGGGCTCAGCCCATTCTGGATGGTGTTAGCCCTTGACTGGTGGTTTTGGGCTCTCTTAGAAAGCAGCCTGAGCAAGCCAGGAAGACCAAGACAGGAAGCAGCATTCCTCTGTGACCTGAATCAGCTACTGCCTCCAGGCTCCTGGCCTGCCCGAGTTTCTGCTCTGACTTCCTTCAGCAATGGACAGCTTCCTGGAAGTGTAAATGAAATAAACCCTTTCTTTCCAAGTTGGTTTTAGTCCCGGGGTTCCATCAGCAATAGAGACCCTAACTAAGATACCCATCCATTACAGCGTGTGAAGTGAGCCTGGGCCCCTGGCTTCTCCCTGTGGCATCTGACGCTCAGCTGTACCTGCCAGTTCATGCGCCCTGCAAAGGAATGCTAGGCAGACGCATGTCCAGGTCCACCCAGAGCTGGCTTTCCCTGTCCCTCAGAACCTTGAGAAGACTTGGCTTCCAGAGCATTTACAGCTCTCTTATCCCTAATCATTGGGTACACCAGGCTCCTCCGCCTAAAGTGAGGTCCCACAGCCAGCGGAGAGAGCTGTGCCCATGCTGATGCTGGGATGCTGGCAGCTTGAACAGAACAGACATTCTCCACTCTGCTCCCAGGGAACTGAGCCTCACAGAAGGGACTGTGGTAGGCCCTCTGCAGGGACAGGTACACGAGTCTGTTGTTGCTATACTCTGGTTTGGGCCAGCCTTAAGCATGTAATTTTCCTTCGAGTGCACAGACAAGTGGGACTAAGGCCCCACTTCGATGGTGGGATAAGAACACCTCCAACCCCACGTTGCTGCTTCTGCCATCTCCTGCCTTCTGCTGTACTGAATGACCTGGTACTGCACAAGACTGCACAGGACTGACGAGTAGCTGTGCAGTCATCACTCCAACCCTGTTTTCTTTGGCCTTCCTGCCATTTTGGCGCTGGGTGGCATCCATCCATCCAGCCTCCTCTTCTCTAGAGTGGACAAAGTAAGTGAAGGTGCCTTTTGGAGCCTGCCTGTACAGTGAAATTCTGAGGAAGAGCCCCCGGGCTCTGTGTTTCTGCTTTAGCTGTGCATCTGATATGGTGGGCAGCTATCATAAACTCTGACACCTGAGTTTCACTCTTGACTGCATGCAGGAGGTTAAAAGGCTTGCGGGGCCACTGTCATGTGCAGGCAAGGTTGAGGACCATTGGCCTCTAATCATTTTCCATTTTGCAATTTGCCAGAATCTGATGAGATTCTTCTCCAGCTATGAATGCAAAGAGCCCAGGTCCCATTTCTCTGTTGTTTGTGTGTCAAGTCTTTCAGCCAAAGGCCCTGAGGAGGGAAGGATGCATGGCTCATTTCAGCATTTCCAAGGTGGTGCCAATGAACTCTGGAGTTCTACAGAAACCTTTTAGTGAACCATTGGGCATCAGGACAAATACATGTCCTTAAGCTTAGGGAAGTCTGCACACTCAGCATCCTTGCTAAGGGACAGCAAAGTGCTACCTGCCTTGTATTGTGGAGGGTCGTGATAAAGCAGTACTTACTTCTGGGGACCTTGCTGGGGTAAATCTTCTGACCTGGTTTGTATTCGTCTGGAGGGGGAAAGTCTTCCATGGAGTGGAACGTGAATTTAGACTCGAAGTCATCTGTACATGTGAGAAATTACTTCGATTACTACTGTGACCCAAGTGTGACTGTTCGCAGAGGCACACCGGTCCCTCTGGCCGGATACCCTGCTCACTGCTTGCCTGCACTGTGAAAGGGTTTTGATGGCAGAGTTATTTCTCCAAGAGTCCACCTGCTTTTCAAGTGTTCCTGGCTGAACAAGGGGATGCAGCAGAGGTCAATGCAGAGGTCCCCAATACCATGTCCAAGATCCTCCGCCCACCTAAGGGAGCCACTGAAGGAACAGAAAAGGGCTCCAGGCAGGGGGAAGAACCTAGCAAAGAACCCAGTACTAGCTTTCTCTAAGAGTACCGTTTGCATTTCTAAAGAAGGGCTTTGAGGGGAAGGAGACACATCAGCTCGGCTGTGTCCTGTGCGAAGTCTGGGCTTCCCAAAGCAAATGGGCTCTGCCCTGGGACTCTGGTGAGGAGAGAAATGTCCCTGCCCCTTTCTTGACTGACAGTCCCCTTTCTGATCTGACAGTAGTTGAGCACACAGAAGGGATGTGGAGGGTCTGAGGAGCCTAAATGTCTTTCTTTCAATCTCTCTCTTTTTAGTCTCCCTCCTGCCTATCAAGAAGTCAACTGTCTTCCCTTTCTCCAAGCCACTCTGGTCTTATAGGCTTATAGATTTACTCTCCATGGTGGTGTATATAAATATGCACACACGGTTTTAGTTCTAGATGTCTTGAGTCACATGGTTAGAGTGGCCTAGACCTATCCAGATGGCATGGAGGGAAAAATCCCCAATGTCACACATCCTGAAGGCTGTTCTGTGTTTCTCTCTTCACTCCTCCCTGAGAAACAGATACCGTGGTGACAGTAGGGGAAGCTGGCCAACTGTCCACCCCACTTTGGTGGCCAGGGAACTCTTGTCCTGTCTTTGGGGGGCAGGAAGCCTGCACTGCAAGTGGGGTCCTTACCAATCACGTGCTGGCCTCCATTCCGCAGCTGTCCTCCAGGCTGCTGGGTTTTGCTGGAGAGCTCAGTGGTGGGCGATCTTGCAGGTGGGGCTGGAGGTGGGTTTAGCTTTCCCCCACCGGCTCCTTAACAGAGAAGAGGGCAGAAGATACAGACGCCATTGAGAGATGGAAGTGGGACAGCAGATTTTAACTTTATGTGAGCAGTTAGGTGGTTAGCCCTTGCGATGATGCGGGATAAGTAAGAGGGCAACAACCAGAGCCAACCTGTTTTGGACTGAGCCATAGTTTCCGTAACTGGCACAAGTTGCATACCCTCTTTGTACCTCAATTGGATCGTATACATAATGGGAATGATAGCATCAAGCGTTTTCCGGAGAGATTAAAAAGATTAAACAAGTTACAATGCACGATACAGGAAGTGTGCCAACCTTAGCTGACACTGTACTATCAATGATGTAATATGCCTCATGGTCAGATGGCACAGCCCTAGAAAGGGACCCACTGCAGAGTGACAGGAACCGGAAGGAAGACCTACAGGCAAGGGAGGTCAAAGGAGGACCTGAGGAGGGCATTCTGGTCCTGCACTCTGCCCGCTCTAGTTCTTCCCATACTATAAAACTTGCTTCTCTGTCCAGCCTGGGTAAAACCTTTTTGCCTGCCAGGGTCCATCTCACATGAACCACCTTCCTCACACCTTCTGGGCTCTCTCTTTCCTCTATGGTGTTTTGCTGGCTGCTTCCTGTGGTGTCTCTAACCCACACCCAGAAAACACCGCCCAGGCAGATCCTGTCAGTGGATCACAAACAACCTCTTCTTTCACCCCATGTTGGACTGAAGCAAGAGTACCCTCATTTTGTAGACATCCAAAGACGTAAAGACAAAGGCCACATAAGCACCTGCTCTTAGGGGCTTAGAGTCTGGAAAGAGGAGCAGAGTGCCAGGTGAAATGTGTGCTTGTCCATACTAGCCAGCCTCTGCCCTACCCTCAGGACTTACAAACCTGCCTCCTTCCCCCTCCCTAGGTACTAGAGGGAGACACTAGGAATATGCTGGCCCCTGACAAGTCTGCTGCAGGAAGTGAGGGAATTCAGGTACCTACAGATCCCAAGATACCTTCAAGATCCCAAGAAAGTGCACATGTGCCTGTATATTTATTTGTATGTAGTGTGCAGACGTGTGTGGTGGCCATGTGATATATGTATATGTGTCTAACAGTTTGTGTGTACATGTGTATGTAGTGTGTATATGTATATATTTGCTATGTGGAGTGTGTACATGTATATGGATGTGGTGTGCATTGTGTGCGTGTGTATGATGGATGGACTTGAATATGCATGCACATATGTATGTGTGGTATAAGTAGTATGTGCGTGAAGATGGACTGGTATGTGTGAGTGACATGTATATCAGTGTACTTGTGTGAACAGATGTGTGCAGATGTGTGCTCATCAGCCTGGGCATGTGCTGAGTGTTTCTGCATGTATGCATGCATGCACAGGAGCATGGCTGTACTGGTTTCTGCTGCATGTAGCTCTTGCATGCTCTCTCCTGTCTACTGTGTGCTTCATTCACAATCCTCTCTGTGAGGGAGTTATTCTCATTTTGGCTCAGTACACAAGCCTGTCTTCTTGAGTTGGCTGGAGAATCTGCAGAATGCAGACTGTGTTCCAGTGGGATGAGCTTCAAGTCAGAAGCAACTAAACCAGAGACCTAGTTCTGGAAACTGGCTGTACCTAACCCAGGGAGGAGGTCCGGAGCCAGACTCAATGAACACCACAACGCTAGCCCTCACCATTGCTAGATCCAGACCAGTGTCAAGCATCCGTCATACTGTGAGAGCGAACCGTCTGCCTGTCACCCTATGTGACAGACAGGATGGCACAGAGAGGCTAAGTGACATGCAGCTAGCAATGGCAAATGATCAAAATCAGACTCTCTGGTACTGTCTGTGGGATCTAAGACTAGGGCTCCCAGCCTCCTCAATGGTGCCTTCCTCTGAAACAAACAGTAAAGTCCCACAAAAGGGCCAGGTTTTAGTGGAAACTGGCTTTGAACCTTGCCACGGTGTGCACGTGACTCAGAGGAGCCTCAGAAGCTGCTTTACCTGGGCCTCGACGCTTCTTCTGCAGGATGATCTGAGGGCCGGGAGCACCTGGAGGTGTGGGCAAGGCTTTCTGCGTCTGGAAGCTGGGGGACTTGGGGGGCAGCGGGGGAGGAGTCTCGCTGCCGCTGTTGCTGGAGCCTGGCAAAGGGGGCGGGGGCGGGGCCACAGCGGCCCTTGGAGAGCAAGAGGCGTAGGTGGGGAGCGGTGGTGGTGGAGGTGGTGGTGGTGGTGGCGGTGGTGGAGGAGGAGCTGGTGGCTCTCTCACGTCCTGGGCAGGGCTGCTGGGCTCTGAGTGGAGCGCCGGGTACCCATAGGGTGGCAGGAGAGGAAGCGGAGGTGGTATGGGTGGCAGGTGCAGCGGGGCTAGTTGGGGCCTCACTGCCTTCTCACTGAGTGCTGAGGCTGGGGGCAGAGGGGGCGGAGTCGGGGGAGGGGGCGGAAGGGGAGGTACGCAGGGTATAGGGGCTGGCACCGCAGACGGATTCCCCTTGGTTGGAGGGACAGGTGGGGACACCGATGGGGCTTTGATGGGGGAGGCTGGGGGGAGGGGTGGAGGTGGAGGTGGAGGTGGAGGTGGAGGCGGGGGTGGGGGTGTAGTGGGAGGCGGTGGGGCAGGTACACTGGGGCGAGGAGGGACTGGCCTGGCAGAGCTGTGTGTATCTGAGGCATTGCCTAGCCTGGGGGATGCAGGAGCGGGAAGGGGGCCGCTGATGGCTTTGGTGGGGAGCCGGGGAGAAGGCGCTCGGGAGCCAGGGCCCTGTCCGGTCTTGCCACCTGGAAGTGAAACACATTTTAGGATAGACCAGCAGTGTGAGAAGGAGAAAGTCCAGGTGACTGGGTAGTACACAGAACTCACAAGCCTGATGTCCCTGCAGCTGAGTAGTAGACTGTACAGGCCCATTGTGAGGCTGCAGACACGTGCAGCAGCCACAAGGTCCCTCTCAGCTGGATCTGCCCTCCTCCGAGGCAGTAACAAAACACCCCTTTCTACCGCTTACAGCAGCAGTGTGTTTTGCCAATTTTTAATACAATGATTAAAAAAAAAAACACTGAGTGCTCACTGAAGCATAAATCAATGCTATGGCCTGCTGATGGTCTCAGTGACCAGATCAGACCCTCCTGGGTCATTTTTATGTGATCTGTCAAGAGGTGAAGTTCACTCCCTGTCTCGGCTGGGCTTGTCTCTTGCTGTGACTGACCTAGAGGAAGGAGCAGGAAGTAACACTTGGTAGATTTCTAAGTTAGCTCCTGACAAGCTTCTCTCTTGATATTCAACAGGGTGACAAGCCTGAGGTGGCCTGCTGCAGATTTGCAGATCATGTGGCTCTCAGGACTGGGGAGTAAGCCAAGTCTCCAATTTACAGCTATCTGCAGATGCTAAGGAGCCTAGGTAAGACCACCCTAGATGGCTAACAGACAGGATTACAGTCGAAGTAAGCGGTTGTTTAAAGCTCCTACATTCTTACACTTGGCTACACAGCAGTCTAACTGGTACGGTGATGGAGATTCCTTACCACTCAACACAAGCTGGTGGATGGATCCACGGCATTGTCATGTCTGTTATGAATGGCACTCTGTCTATCATGACACCTTTGCTAAACAAGTCACTCTTCAATTACGATGGTGCAATTTAAATAGACGAGATTTAAAAAGATTCCGAGAGAATAAGTCTGGGGGTTGGGAGTTTCCAGGATTAAAGTTCTCAAATGCACATCTTCTTGCTATATAACTACTCATAAACCATATATCCCACATGTTGGGGGCATGAGGAAAGACCACCAGGCCAGCAGGTTGGACCCGTCCTTACCTGCCACATCCCGCTGGCCTGCTGGCCTCAACACAGGAAAGCCACCAGCAAAGAGATCTCCCAGGGCAGGGGGCGTGCTTCCTCCACGGGCATTGCTGCCAGCAGCTCCTCCCTCTTTGCTGGTTCCTTTTGAACCTGGAGAGAAGAGGCAGGAAGGAGTAGGAAGTGCCAGCAGGTCTCTCCCACTCTAGCCCAGTGCCACCATTTTCACTGTGTGTGTTCTCAGACCCATGCCTGTCTGTCCAGTCTAATCCCATCAAAGTGAGGACCATCTGTGGCTCAAATTAGAAAACTCAACTTGGTGTAGAAAGATCTAGACTCCCCCCTCCACCCACAGAATCCAAGCTTAACTCACTCAGACATTTTAACTTCCAATTTTATTATTTTTTTATTTATGGATAAGAATGCCCAGGGATGTGGCATCAGTAACCCTGCCTTCCATACGGTGGTTACCAACCATAGACACTCAGAAGACACTCAGTGTAGACAAGAATTCCTGGTTTGAATGAGGTCTCAGGTGTCTGAACACTTGGTCCCCAGGTGATGGCACTGTTTGGAGAGGTTTAGGAGGGGTGTGACTTTGTTGGAGGAAGCATGTCAGTGGAGGTGGGCTTTGAGAGTTTAAGAATCTGCCCTGTGCTTTTTCACTGTGATGGAGGATCTCAACACCCAGCTTCCAGCTCCATCTGCCATGTCTCTACTCTGCCAGCCTGGCCTCTCATCCCTCTGGAACTGAACTGTAAGCCCAAGTAAACCTTTTATTCTATAACTTGTCTTGGTCATGCTCTATAATAGCAATAGAGAAGTAACTAAGACACAAACTAAGGCTAACACATGCAGTTAGGGCATGGTGCCCACTGTTGGATGAATGGTCAGACTGCTCTGAATATTATATACAGTACTTCTTGATGTGATTAGGCAGTAGGTATGACAATATTATGCATCAGTCTGCTAACTGAGCCTAACCAATTGGATAATGAGTCCAATCAGAAGTGGATCCTTATATAATCACTGTTGATATATTTTTTAAATGTGTCTCTTTGGGACTAGAGAGTTGGCTCAGCTGTTAAGAACATATACTGCTCTTCCAGAAGACCTGAATTCAGTTCTCAGGACCTACATTGAGCAACACCAGTCTCAGAGGATCTGGTGCCTCTGGCCTCTCCAGGCACCTGTACTCACAGGTACACACACACACACACGCGCACACACACACACACACACACACACACACACACACACACACGGGTATGCACATATTGCACACATATGCGCACACACATAAAAATAACTCTTTAAAATGTGTATGTTTGTGCCCTAAATGTGAAGTTATAGGTTATTAAGGTACAATACTAGTTACTGGATTATTTTTGAGAACTGTCATCATTTTGAAATATATGAAGTCATAATAATACCTTGCATTACAAATGTTCCTGGATATAATATGTTAGCATTTTGAAATCTTGACCAAACAAAAAAAGAGAGTTTTTATTTGCATAATTTTCCTATTGTATTCACATTGCAGTAGTATTGTGAATGCACCTGATGACACTCAGTGGCACAGTTGAAATGGGGAAATTTGTTAGGTGTATTGTATATTTTATCACAATTTTAAAATGATACTTATGAAGGGGGTTTGTTATTTCTTCATCATTGAAAAGTAATGAAAGATACTGCAGACGCTACCACCTGTGACCTTTCAGAAAAGAAGGTCTGAATCTCTCACACGGTAGCCTGAGGTGGTTTGAGAGTCCATGGGTCACAGATGCAGACCAGCTGGTGTTGCATCTGACCATGCTCTATTCATCCCTATCCTGGGCTCCCCTCACCCCCAAGGCTCCACTGAGCTGCTCACTTACTCTCGATTTGTGGGGCACTGCGGTCATTGATCTGGGTGACTTTTCGCAGGCGTGTTCCTTGCTGGATATCAGCCAACAGTGCACTCCGACCTTTCAGATCTGACTTCCTTAAGCTGGGAGCGTCTGTGCTGATCTGCAAGGGAATTGGGATTTAACTGTTACAAAACAAAAACGAACAAACAAACAAACAAACACCCCATAGCATTTGCAGAGAAATAAAATGCCCCATCAGCTGCACCTCTCTCCTATGGGAGTTCTGCTTTTCCTGCCCCATTTCCAAGGGCAAGAACTCTATACCATTATCTATAATCTCAGGTCATGCCCACACTTCTCTCGCTGGGACATCAAATGGACTCTGTATTAGATGGTCTATACAGGTGCCCGTCTTGAGCATAAAGTCCTGGTGGTCTCAAGGAACACCAAATCAGATCCCTTTCACACACCTGGGCCTCCATTTCTGCATCCCTGATGGCTCTCAGATTCTGAGCAGACCTATTGTAAGCCACTGTGCTCTTTCGCTGCAGCAGATTCAGGCTCTGTGAGCTGGCTTTATGAGAGGTATAATGGTCTTTATATGGAGCCCAGTGGAGAACTAGGAAGTGCAAGAGAAATGAGGTTCTCAAAGGTCAGAGAATTAGGAAGATTGGGGGGGGGTGGTCAGGGGTCACAATGCATTTTAGTGACTATATACTTTTTTTTTTTTACTGGGTGAGTGAATGATTAGTGAGTGAGTGAATGATTGGATTAGATGCAATGCTGTTAAGACACCGTGTGAATTCTCCTGAGCGGACACATGTGCCAGGGACACAGGCACACCCTGCAAGGAGCTAATTCCTCTGTATCACAGCACATGGCTGAGTATCCACTGACAATCACAGAGAGGACCTCAGAGTGTCCAGAAAGGACCATGGGGACCAGGGAAATCAGGCTTCTGGGAAGATGTGAAGACTTACACAGTTCCTGATGGGGCAATGGGCTTTGAAAATCCTTGCTCTAGTCAGAAAAGTGGGGTGATGGAACATTACAAACTCTCTCATACATTCTAAGAGACTGGAGCTTTTGCAGACCCACAGCTGAGTTAATCATACACCCTGAGGTCACTACTATTGCTGTGCTCTCGGCCTGTCTTTTTAACGCACCTTTAAGAGAGCAACAAACAAGCAACCTCACCGGCCTTGGGTTTCCCGCGTGATAATTTTTTTTTTAAGATTTGTTTATTTTATTTATGTAAGTATATACTGTAGCTGTCTTCAGACACACCAGAAGAGGGCATACGATTCCATTAGAGATGGTTGTGAGCCACCATGTGGTTGCTGGGAATTGAACTCAGTCCCTCTGGAAGAGCAGTCAGTGCTCCTAACCACTGAGCCATCTCTCCAGCCCTCCCGCCCCTATGTGATGAACTGACAGCCTAAGCTGAGGCATAGCTTTAATCTTGTCTTCCGTACTCCTGACCACGAGTAAGTCATGCATGCATGTATGTTACCATAACGGATGCTGAAAATGGCAAATAGCTTTAAAGTCAGACAATAAACGTCTGTCACTAGCAGTGGAAGCAACATATGGCATTTCTGTTTGTTAGCTGGGTCAGTAAGAGTAAATAAAGCTTCATCCTTGTAACACCTGCTAAAGATTTCTGCAGTTCTCCCTTTCCTTCTTCACATGAGACTTTGGTGCTGTTCAATAAATACAGAATGAAAGCCCTTTGTTAATTAAGGACATACACACAAACGTACATGAAGACAGACAGACAGACGGGGACACACACACACACACACACACACACACACACACACACACACAGATTTACAAGACAGTATTATTCAGGCAGGCACAGATTCAGCCTCATACCCACAGACAGATTAGAGACAGGAGAGAGACTATGGCTTGCTCTTGGTTAAATTACTCCAAGATTTCTTTTCTTAATTCAACACTGACATATTATGATTCTGGGTTTATAACTAATGGATCTAATCCAATGCAGAAAAGAAGATTAGATTGCCTGAGAGAAACTCTCGGGCTGCACAGCACCAGAGACACTGTGTTCTTGGCTAAACGCAAGGAGTCCACATTTCCATTGGTGGCTCTGGCTTGACTTAGACCCAAAGGCATAAACTCTGAAGCCTGATTTGTGTTGCCTGGAAACACATTTTGTGAGCCTTTAGGAGAGGCTTCTGGGTGACTGTCAGTAACATAGTATGGACTGGGGGCTCCGGTTCTAAATCATCCAGTTCATTTAGACATAGCTCAGATGCTTTTATAACACATGTACAACAGGGTTATTTCTTACGCAACAAGGTTTTCAAATATTCTGTAGAAGCCTTTAAAATCGAAGTCATTAAAAACTGAATGAGTAAAAGCGTCAGGAGCCTAGGCAAGAGGGATTCAGCTGTTCTTGTAATGTTGGCCTTACAATCTCAAGAGCACATTATGGCTAGGGATGAGGGCAAGGAGTGCTCTGTAGTCCTCTGAGTGCAGGACAAACAGCAATGGAAGTCCTATTCAGACGTTGGTTTTGAGGAAGGAGGAGGTTGATAATGTTTTGTTTGAGAGGCACTCTTGCCTATCCCCCACCCTTCCTCTGAGAAGGATCATCTCACCCACTTCAGACTCAAGTTTTTAATATTTTGTGTGCATGGATGTTTTGTCTCCATGAATGTTTATGAACTATATGCTTGCCTGGTGCCCTCAGAAGTCAGAAGAGAGTGCTATATCCTTTGGAACTGGAGTTACAAAGGGTTATGAACCACCATGTAGGTGCTAGGAATCAAACCAGGGTCTTTTGGAATATGAAGCAGTGTTCTTAACTGCTAAACCATCTCTCTCCAGCCCCTCGATTTCTTTATTGCCTGAAGACATCCCTACTCTCTGATTTTGCCCATTCCAGATGTTTCAGGTGAGGGCCATGAAGAATGAGATCATTATCATAATTTTGCTACTTCTTTAGCACGTGCCTCAGTATGTGCCTGGTGATTTTTACATGACAGATTGACAAATGAACACATTCTCCAGCACACGGGTGAACAAACATTCCTTGTCTCTTGACTGTCTCCTGCTCCTGAGTTTGCCCTGGCAATTTCCCACTAGAGGGCTCTCCTGCACCTGCCGTCCTAAGGCACCTGCCAATCTTCTCTCTGAGAGGCAGGCCTGGGAAGGATTGCTAACTTCTGCTAAAAAAAAAAAAAAAAAAGAAAAAAAAAAGAAAAGAAAAGAAAAGAAGAAAAAAAAAGAAAGAAAGCCATATATATTTAGACTTAGTCTGTTTCAGACAAAAGGACACATCCATTCATTCATGTTGAAGATTGTATTACACACAAAGACAGTCATTTCTACTCAAGCTACAATATTTGTCCATCTTCCAACTGTAGTGTTTTTTTTTATTTTAAAACTACAACCCTAAGGATCCTCGTTACCATGGTGACAGGATAATGAAGCAGCAAGAAAGAGTTCCTAAATATCCACTGAGTGTTTTCCTCCGTGCCAACCCTCGCCATTGACAACTTTCCTAAAATCATAAGCATGTGAAAGGAAGCAACCCTGGACCCTTTCCCTGTGGAAAGCAAGCTCCCCAATCCCTGAAACTCCGTCGTGACATCACTGGGAAGAGCATGCTTGCTTCTTCCTGATAACGGTGTGACTGAGAACAAGCATCTGTGTGCTTCCACACCAAGTCCTGCTTCACACAGTTGGCTACTGTAAGCCTCAAAAGAAGTTATCCAGGAACTGAAAAGGACAAGAAGTCACAGAAAAGACGGGGCACGTGAGCCTTCCCTTTGGATAAAGGGGCTGAAAGCCAGAGGTAAGCCAATAAGCAGATTAGAAATACCGAAATCAAATGACAGCAACACAGAGCCAGGGCCAGCAGTAGAGCTCTGATTTGGACACGTTATAAAAGCCATTTGTGTCCCTTTGTTGTTCCAGTAAATGAAGCAGCAGAGCTGCAGGCTGCTGTCTGGGGAGGGGGTGACAGTCTAGATCAGAATGTTGAGCGTCCTCTGCTGCACCTCCTTGCTTCCCTCTGCCATCTGGCCTCTGTGTAACACTGTCTTCTGTGAGAAAGGTTGAACCAATGTAGCTGGTTCTCTCTCGTCTCATCTGAAAAAGCTCCTTCTTAAGGAATATGAATTTATGTCTTCTTTTTAAAAAAGATTTATTTGTATGAGTACACTGTAGCTATCTGCAGACACACCAGAAGAGGGCATCAGCTTTCATTACAGAAGGTTGTGAGCCACCACGTGGTTGCTGGAATTTGAACTCAGGGCCTCTGGAAGAGCAGTCAGTGCTCTTAACCTCTGAGCCATCTCTCTAGCTCCCAATTTATGTCTTTTTAATTTTATTTTATGTGCATGGGTATTTTATGTACATGCCAGCAAATCTGTAGACCAAGTATGTGCCTAGTGCCTGAGGAGGCCAGAAGAGTGTGTCAGGTCCTCTGGAACTGTAGTTACGGAGGCTGTGAGTGGTTACATAGATCCTGGGAATTGAATCCGGATCCTCTGGAGGTGTCCTCAGTGCCCGAGAGGAGCTTCTTTCTGCAATGGATGGAGGTTTACTGAGGGAAAACAGAGGTCTGAGGGTAGCGAGTCAGCATCATACATTTCTTCCAAGGCTCAGCAAATGTCTCACAGTGAATGGGGAAATCCTGAGGGCCAGAGCTCCCAGAGGCCCGCTGTCAAACTGTCTTCCAGACATGATGGGACACTGCACTCATGAGCAATCTAGGGCTGTGGATGCTACACAAGGCCTTTTCAAGATCAGTCTGTTAATGTCCTGGCATGCATGGTGTGTGTGTGTGTGTGTGTGTGTGTGTGTGTGTGTGTGTGTGTGTGTGTGTATTTGCATCTGTGCATAGCCTCATTTCTAGTTGAGAAGCTACAGGTGGTCCATGGCTACCAGAAGAAGTTAGATCAGAAGAAGTTAGATTTCTCAGAAGTGGGGGTAGGTCCAAGCTATAAAGGATAGCTCTACACCCATTTACATTTGGGTTACACTAATTGGACTCAACAGGTTATCTATCTATCTATCTATCTATCTATCTATCTATCTATCTATCCATCTATCTATCATCTATCTATCCATCCACCTATCATCTACCTATCTATCCATCTACCTATCATCTATCTATCCTATCATCTGTCTATCTATCCATCCAACCACCTATCATCTATCCATCTACCTATCATCTACCTATCCATCCACCTATCATCTGTCTGTCTGTCTATCTACCTACCTATCATCTATCTATCCATCCATCCACCTATCATCTATCTGTCTGTCTGTCTGTCTGTCTATCCATCCATCCACCAATCATCTATAGAGTATGGAAGGACATAATAGAATAAAGGAAGATGGGATAGGACAAGCTAGAGAAAACCTTAGGAGGGGAGTGAAGGATGAATTTCATAAAAATAATATGTATTCATGCATGAAGGAGAAAAAAGGGCCAGTGGTTGACCCAAACCAAGCCAGGTACTCCTTCCAAAGATGATCTAAACCCAGTCCCTCTATGTGTTGGTTTTTGAAGCTAGCATATGAAGTAATAGTTTTAATTCTGACATGTCCATATGCATTTTCTTCTTATTCACCCCGTCCTGTATTTCTCCTCCCACCCTCCTGTCTCTCGCTGGTTCCACCACATCTCAGAGCCACCTTTCTGCTTTCAGGTCACATGCATTTTATTCACTTATTTTTTCCCCTCTTCCCCTCCCCTTAAAGTTTCTACCTCCTTCTGACGAAGCCCTTTGTAGTTTTTTGACTCACCCTCACATGCAGACACATATTTAAGTCTAGGTTCTGCATCTGAAAAAAATCGTGCGGTATTGGTGTTTCTGCATCTGACCCTCCCCCCGTGCTCCCCCTAGCACGATTCCAGTTCCACTCGACTTCCTGCAGATGTCAGATGTATTCTTTTCTTTGTGGCTATTTAACTGAAAAGAAGTGCACAGGTTCCCTGGCATGTGGAGCCTGCACAGTACCCGAGCCCTAGGCTACCCCAGCATCCTCAGACTTGTGGGCAGACAGGTCTCAGCGGCATTGGTAGCTCATTGCCAAGGCTGGATCACAAGAATGGCTAGAATAGCCTCCCACCTGCTGCTGTGCTTTTTGTGTAGAGGAACACAGGGAACTTTGAATCCAGGAGAGAGACTGAAATATCCTGTGGAGGAGGGGTGGGGACCCACTCTCCCCCAGCAGGCCTGACACAATGTTCTCTGTGCTCCAAATGGTACCTAAGTCATGCTGTTCAAGAACGAGGTGTTTTTCACCATGCACACTCTTATGTTTCATTTTTAGAATTCAAAATTGCAATGCAAATTCAGGAGTATAATCAATGGCCTGTCTAACCTCTGTCAAAGCCGGATTTCCATACCAAGGCTGCACCAGCACAAGCGCAGAAGCGTATTCGCGCGCTTCCGGCTTGGAGACAGAGGATGTGCGGCCCCTCCGCTGGTGCTGTAGGACGCGGGTGAAGCCGGGTCTATTTGTTACCCCATAAAAGGTTATCTCATGCAATGGTGCAACTCTGATGTTTAGATGGGGGCACTCTCAGCTTCTTACCCTGCCCCATTCCTTCACAAACTCCTGCATTGTCCTCTTGGGGCTGTGTCATAAAGCAAGCGCTCATGCTTGCTGTGCCCTCCTCCACAGAGCAGCGAGCTTGACCTTTTCAAGGGACATGTTGTTTACCATGCCACTTTCCTCTGTAAAATTCCTTTCTGTCTCTGATCTGCTCTTCTGGATCCAGCGCAAAATTCCTTGTAGCACAAGGCCCTCAGGGACCAGCCTAGGCTTTCCATTTCACCCCAGAGCTTACCTCCGGTCACTGACTTGAGCTTTCGCTTTGATCTTTTTATACTTGCGTTCTGGTACTCTTCCAAGGAGTCTCTGGATCCTGGAAGGCTCTGTGTTCCTAGAATAGCATTCCTACCTTCAACAGAGCTCCTGCCACCCAGACCATGTCGGTCCACCCATACTTGCAATGGCCTCCCGTCTCATACAGAATAAAACATTCATGCCCTTTCCTGAGCTCCCACATTCACCCATAAGCAGCAGCAACAATAGCATTCCAAGACAAGGTCAAAAAGCACATTAGTTTAGATATTACGTTAGTAACTGAGGGCTTTTCTCTTGAGTCTCAAGTCCTGGGAACTATTTATAGATTCGTTTACCAGTGACAATGGCTGTATGTTTTGGTTGGGAATCCAAACTCTTTACATGTCTCATGTCCCTTTGAACTTGTGACTCTGGGGCAGCTGGACTTCTGGTTCTCTATGTCTGTGCTTAAATCTCTCTCCACAGTCACTTACTGCTACTCATGTATCTCCCTACTTTTCCAGTTTCCTATTGAAGGGACTTAAGTTTTCAAGACTTGTTAACGGAGAATACAGTTTTTCTGTTTGTTTCTTTACTTGTTTAACTGTAGTCATTTTGAAATGACCTCTGAATATCCCAAAGCCCTGATCCTGACTCCGCAGACCCCAGCCTGCCTGTTCTCAGAAAGCATGGGAATGTGGGACCTCCAAAGTGATCTCAAGCCTCTGACTCCCCACAGCATCCTCTCCCCTGTCTTCTGTGGTGGGTTGACTGAGAATGGCCCTCCACAGCCGCAGATATTTGAATGCTCATCACCAAAGAATGGAACTATTTGAAAGAATTAGAAAAGTTAGGGGGTATGGCCTTGGAGGGAATTTGAGGGGTGAGGGGTAGGGGTGGGGTGGGATTGAGGCTTCAAAAGCCAATGCCAGGCCTTGGTTCTCTCTGCTTCTTTGCCTCCGATCAGGATGTAGCTCCTGGCTACTGCTCCATTGCCTGTCTGCATGCACACCACGTGCTCCCCAACATGATGATAATGGACTGAGCCTCTGAAACTGCAAGCCAGCCCCGATTAAATGCTCGGTTGCATAAGAGTTGCCAGGGTCATGTTGTCTCTTCACAGCAGTAGAACACTGACATATCCCTACACTGTTGCTTTCTGGTTCGCTGTTGTTTTGGGGTGTGTGTGTGTGTGTGTGTGTGTGTGTGTGTGTGTGTGTTGTTTGTTATTTTTGCTGCCAGAAACTCAAACACAATTTGAAATCACTCTTTTTCAATGTGCCAACTTTCTTGGGATTTAGGAGTAAAATTTAAATTTTGAGAAAATGTAGATCTGGAAGGATAATTTAATAACTATTAAGAGAACCAGACTTCCCTGGGCCGAGTGTCTAAAGCTAATGAACAAGGCATGATGTGAACAGCACCTGTATACCGGGCAGTGTTTCCTGTCTCCTCTAAGGATGCCAGTGCAAAACCAGCTCCTACCTCAAAGAGAACAGGAGTTTATTCTGGAGCCAAGCATGAGTGGCCATGGCTCTAGAACACAGACAAGGTCACCCCAAATGCCACAGTCCAAAGTGGCCACAGTTTCACAATGTTCTTATAACAGCAGAACTAAGAAAGCAGTAAGGTCAGGCATCTTTGATATGGCAGGGGGAGGGGGCGTTAGTGGGTTATAGCAGGATGGGCAGTCTCAGCAGTCGGCTTCCAATACCTGTCTGATGGATGACATTCTAGCTAAGCCTTTGAGTTGGTGGAAACTAGGGATCTGTTTGTGTAATCCTCCAAGGCATCTTACCTGATAGCCATACGGATGTTAGGTCAAACACAGAGTCGGAGAATAAATGGCCTGAAGGGACTAGAGGTGGCTAGAGATGCTTTCCAAGCCTCAGCATTCCAGTTCTGCAGTCACAGACACCTCAGCCACCTCCCATCCCCCACCCGCCTGGCAGAATGTACAAGTGTGCCTTTTTTTTTTTTTAAACCTGGGGGCTTCATGTCACAAATACTGCCAAAGAGAAGCATGGACTCATGAATACTTTGCAAATTCTATGATCTTCAACCCTAGCTCACCATGAACTCCAGCATTTCTCCTAGCTCACCGCTCCCGTATGTCTCCTTCTGGTAGGGGTGTTTCTTTCTCCACTCGTCCGAAACTGAAGCTCAAGACTATTTGTGGCTCCTTTCTCTTTCTTGTGATATAACAAAGACCTGGCTCCCTCTCTCTGTTCATGAATTCCTTATCTCTAGGACTCTGTGTCTCAACCCATTTCAGGGTTCTTTGAATGACTTGAATTGGCAATATAGAGATTGTGGACACAAAATCCAGTTCTTGAGTGAGGCCCTAACATGAAACAGGCTCTACTTCCTAGAAGCACAGAACCTTTGGAGAGATAAGACAGGGAAGCCTGACTCCCTTAATACCAAGCCATTCGGCCTTTTCATAATGACGTCACCCAAGAAATGCAAGGCAGGCCTACAGTTGGGACAATTACCCTCTGACCTGCGGCCAAGGAGTGGATGTTGCTCCCCAAGCAATGTGAGGGGGACGTAAGAGGTATCATAAGGAAAAGAGCAGGCTCAGGGAGGAGGGTAAAGCTTCAGAGAAGGTTGGGGCCACAGGAGCTAAGTCCTAGGACTCTGCCAGTGCCAGAAAGACAATCAAGGCTGAGCGCTGGCTCTGAGAGCTGCCCAGTGAGTGCATCCAATGCCTTGGTGTGGGAGGGGGTGGAGGTTAGGGTGGGAGGACTGTAAACACTGGACGGAAACTGAGGTGTAACCCTATGCTGTGCAGGCCGCAGATGGCCAATACCCTGTGCTGTAAGTTACCTGCACCTGACACTCCCTTGTCAGGTAACCCTCAGCTCTTATGTGCCAGTCTTGCTGGCCTTCCTCTTTCTAGCTCTCCTCTCATGCCTCCTTGCTGGTTGCACACAAGATGCAGTGTTTATATGGCTTCAGACTGGGAAACAAGAAAGTTTCTGAATATCACTCACATGCAGAGAGTCACAAGGAGGAAAAAAAATAAGCCATGGGAGGAGGAGGATGACAACATTTAAGTTCAAGATAATTCTGCAGTATTATGAAAATGTAGATAGATTTAGACCCACCCCGACCCTAATCACTTTTTCTTTAAAAGAAGCTTCTAGATCTGGACCTGCACTGGGTCCTTGAGAAAAAATGACTCCGAGATTTGCTCCAAGAGAGACCAACATGCTTCTCCTCCATTCCAGAAGGCCTCGTGGGCCACGAGGTCTCTGCCCCATAAGTTCACTGGCATCCTTATCTCTCACCTTGGGTCTCAGTCACGTCTCAGGGACCCTGCCAATGGCATATGGAGCCTTCCTTCATGAGGTGGCACCCAAAGCATCCTCTCTTGGCTTTCATTAGCCATCAACCTCCCCTCTTCCCAACAAGCATTTCCTACATTCCCGTGCTTTTGTTTTATTTGGTACCCACTGAGTCCCAACCTCCTCAATGGGACCCGGATCTGCTTTGTATTCGGATGATAATTTACTTGACTTCTTCAAGTCTCCATTTTCTTACCTGCAAACTTGGGAAATGAATAACAACCACTACATACCCCGTGGTGGGGTTTTAATCAAGCAATCATTTCCATTTTTTAAAAGCATTTTAAAAACAGTGAGTGGCACTCATGAATTACTCAGTAGATGTTGGCTATTAATATCTGCACTCTCTAATAGTTTCCAACAGACTCCCACCTTTTCCCGTTTTAAAGCTTGTGATTCCCAGCATAAAGCCAGAGATCAAAAAGAAGGTCCCAGAAGACAGCTGTGGTAGCCTCTGGAACAACCAGTTCAAACTAGAAAAGAATGGGGCCATCCTGAGCGAGGGAGCATGTGAAAAGGCGAGTGGTGACCAGCAACAAAGAGTATGCCTGCTCTCTTCTCTGCCTTTGAAAAACCCAAAGAGAACCCCAGACTACAGGAAAAGGGGAAACCGTGTGAGACCGGCACTGACTTTGAGCAACTTAATAGAAGAAGGAAGGAGATCCAAGGTGAATTATATGTGACAAAACGCTGATCTCAAAATGAGACAAATGCAATTATGCAATCCCAATCGGTTCCATAAGAATCAAGTTTATATCTCAAAATCCTGAACTTCATGAATTTTCAAACTCTCGAGACAGTTTTAGTGTCAGAGCAGGAAACACTCAAATATGACCACATATCAGAAGTTGGAATTTTTTGTTTTTTGGTTTTTTTTTTTTTTTTTTCAGAGCTGAGGACCGAACCCAGGGCCTTGTGCTTGCTAGGCAAGCGCTCTACCACTGAGCTAAATCTTCAACCCCAGAAGTTGGAATTTTTAATCCTTAACTCTGGAACACACACAGATACTACACCCACCCACACATGCACATGCGTGCATGCGCGCGCGCGCACACACACACACACACACACACACACACACAATTAATGGTTGAGGTGCCTACTTAACATATCAAAGCAGATCTGGCCCCCAGGTTCTCCCAGTATCCCTCAGTAACCCCACCCATTACAGGATCCTCCTGACCAACATGTCCCTCCCCTTTCCTAAACATCTCCAACCCAGGGATTGGGCTGGGCTTCCCTTTCCTCAGCTGCCTGTCCCTATATCTATTTGCTTACCTGGTCATTTTGTCTACCCTTTAGCATTTTGTTCTAGCTCTCCCACATCCCATCTCTCCTCCCCTCTTTCTCCTCACATGATCCACCTCAGGGCCATGTTCACTCTGGACTCTCCCAGATGTCCCTGCCTCTGGCTATCCTCTCCCTTTGATCTACAGTAAACCTTCTCCTCCACCACACCTTAGAGCAGTCATATCCTTTCCTTTTTTAATTTCTTTTTTCTCTATCTATCTATCTATCTATCTATCTATCTATCTATCTATCTATGTGTATATACATATACACACATCTATGTGTATGCATTGCCAATCAATCAAATCATATTAACACAGTGTAAAAAATGAAGAACTATCACATGATCAATCAATTGATTAAGAAAAGGCATAAAAGCAATGAAACAAAATTCAACATCCTTTCATAATAAGAGCGCTCTTCAGACAGAATGGAAGGGAGCTTCATTCTCACCTGCCAACAATAAACCCAGTGGTGAAGGAGCTTCCTGCTGTCAGGAACAAAGCTAGGCTCTTCCCTCTCATCTATTCAACGTCATAGTAGCGATCCTAGGAGAGCCGTGAGAGTGTGCAGTAGGAGAAAAAGAGATAAAACTCCCTGCTCACAGGTCGCAAACAGTCTATGCAAAAAACACCTGAGCTAGAAAGTGAGTCAGGAAGGTCATGGTCTACAGGGTCAGCACACTGAAACCAAGCTCAACCCCTTAAATGGGGGATAAACAACTCAAAACCAAATATTTAAAAACCGTTTAAAATACCTCCAAGTATAAAAGAACTACACAAAATCCAACAGCTGTGCACAGGTCTACAGAACATGGCATTCTGATGAACACAGGTCTGGCCCTCAGATCGAGCATCCTTCGGGAACCCTGCCTGTAAGAGGGTACTCCTGGCCAACATATCCTGCCCCCTATTCTAAGTCAATAAGGATGTCCCCTGTGTCCATTGGAGGACACAGTGTAGCGAAGAAAATAGGTCAATGTATAGATTTTGTGCAATTCCAGTCAAAAGCCGGGTTAGATTTAAAAATAGACAGCGGCATGGTGAGTCTTAAGTTTGTACAGAGAAGCAAAGGAACTAGAGTGGCAGAAACAATTGGAAACTGTCAGAACACCCTTCAGCAGGGGGCTGGAGCAACAAGACCCAGGTAAGATTGGGGCATGAAGAGGAGGGTCAGAGGCCGCCAAGGACTGATGGAAATAGGGTGTGACTACCAAGGGGAAATGGGGGAGCTCTGGCAGGGGCGGGAACTAAACTGCCCTGACGGTGTTGATCGCACAAATATGCGTCATCACAGAGCTGTCGCCGCCCCTGTGAAAGTCAGTCTTGCTACTTAAAACTTGAAATGCATAAACGAAATAAAAATGTAGCAGAGACAAACCCGCAAATGAAAGATACAAGAGAGAGGGAACAATGGTGACGGCTCCAGTGTCTGCACTCTGCATGAGGGTCAAGGCACACTGTCAAATGTCAGCCGGGAACAGCGCGGGCTTCAGGGTTATTACTGAAGCTGGGTCCCCAGTGCTAACAATATTCTCTGGCAAGCAATTTGGGAAGTAACCCAGGCCTGAGCACTCTGACCTTATGAACAGGTTAATCTACTGACGGATTCTATGTTTGTTAGTGTCTTTGGGAGTTGATGGAAGTGTTAGGAGATCAGTCCTGGTTGCAGAAAGAAGGCTCCCGGGAGTTTTGCATTTAGGGAATACTTTGTCCCTGACTCCTTCCTATTTCCACCTCTTCTTCCTGGTCACCATGGTGTGAGCTGCTTTGCTTGGCCATATACTTTTCCCACCATGATGCTGTTCCTCACCTCAGACTCCAGCAGGGAGCAAGCCAGCCACAGACTGGGGCCTCTGAAAGCATTTGAGTTAGGTATGATGCCATAGCAACCATGGCTGACACGGTACACTGCCTAAACATTAGAGTACCACAGAGGAAGTAAAGAGCAGAGCAGTAAGAACCTTACATGAGGAAGAAGATGGAAGGGAGAGAGGGGAGTGTGGTATAAGAGCTGGAGATTCTCCTAGCAGCAAGTCAACAGGCCTCCCATAGACCATGCTTCAGTGTAAAAGCCAGGCTGGTGAGATGGCTCGGCACGTAAAGCCGCTTGCCTGATGACCAGAGTTCAGGCTCCCGGATGCACATGGCAGGAGAAAACTGTTGCCCACAAGTTTTCCTCTCGCCTCCACATGTATACACACACACACACACACACACACACACACACACACACACACACACACACAGCCAACTTTCTGCACTATTTAATTTTCAGTCATTGGTATATATTTGAGATGCCCTCTGGTGACCCTATACCCTCAAAAGGTTGGACTCTTCCTGGCCCCAATGACATCTTGGTTTGATGTTCCTCGGTCTCCCTGACTCATTATCACTTCATGGTAGCACCTGTAACTCAAGAGAGTTTTAACACTCAGAGCAACCACGCATGGCATTTTCCTAAAGAGAAAGAATGGCATTCTTGGCAGCCCCACCTTCAAAACAGCTCTAGTTGTCTAACAATGCTGTTTGTCCAATGCCAGAAGCCAATGTGACATGTTGTGGTGACAGTAAGCCTACTGGAAGTTTTACAAACCCTAAGCACCTATGTATGACATGGAGTTCCAGAACGACGTCACTCCCCTTCAGCAGCCATGCCAGGCCCTTCCCACGTCTTCATACATGTGTACACATGAGCACACACAACTTCTGTACACCTTTACCTCACTTGTAATCCCTCAAGTCAACCAGACTCAATACAAAACCTCTCTCCCCTATAGTTAGCTATGTTACTTCACAGTCTTTTTATTTCTGACTTTTGACTACTCAGACCAGGGCTCTGTGGTCTTCGCAATGGGAGCGGGACTCTTTTCAGGAGCTTCCCTCCAGGAAATGCCTCCGTGAGATCCAGCTGTAAGGCATTTTCTCAACTAGTGATCGAGAGGGGTGAGGGACAGCCTATTGTGGGTGGTGCCATCCCTGGCTGGTGGTCCTGGGTTCTATAAGAAAGCAAGCTGAGCAAGCCAGGAGAAGCAAACCAGTAAGCAGCACCCCTCCATGGCCTCTGCTTCGGCTCCTGCCTCCAAGTTCCTACCCTGTTTGACTTGCTACCCTGTTTGAGTTCCTGTACTGACTTCCTTTGGTGATGAACAGCATATGGAAGTGTAAGCTGAATAAACCCTTTCCTCCCCAACTTGCTTCTTGGTCATGATGTTTTATGCAGGAATAGAAACCCTGACTAAGATGATTGGTTTCCCCAAAGAACTCTTGTTTTAAAACCTTTCCTTTCCAGTTAAGTGCTTGTGTCATTTTTCCTATATTCTTCTCAAGCTGAAGGTGACCTACACATAGGATTGGGACAAATCTTCACAAGCATAGTGTTGAGGGGCTTCCAGATGTGACCATGGAGCCTGCTACTGTCAACCTTCACTATCTCAGCTGCACTTGCCAAGCTCCTTGTTCTAATGTTGTCCCCTCTGCCCATGCTGTCTCCTGCTCTGCCTCCCCCCTGCCCACTCGGTCTCCTGCTCTGCCTCCCCCCCTGCCCACTAGGTCTCCTGCTCTGCTTCACCCTCCCCTGCCCACTCGGTCTCCTGTTCTGCCGCCCCCTCCCCCCTGCCCACTCGGTCTCCTGCTCTGCCTCCCCCCTGCCTACTCGGTCTCCTGCTCTGCCTCCCCCCTGCCCACTGGGTCTCCTGCTCTGCCGCCCCCTCCCCCCTGCCCACTGGGTCTCCTGCTCTGCTGCTCCCCCTGCCCATGCTCTGTCTCTTCCTATTGAAACCCAATCCTCTCCCCACGCCCGGCTGGCAGGCTTTCTCGAGGAACCTACTCAAGTGTTGGAATTAACAGTTCTTTCCTCGTGAATGTTAATTATATAATAGCCTTACACTTAAAGACTTTGGTCCGGTGAGGCTCACTTTTCCTGAGCCTGAGGTAAGAAGAATCTTAGTCAGATGGTCTACTTGACCCACAAGAGCCCACTGCCTCCTGAAGATTTCTGCAACCTCAGGGGGTCTCATGTCTTCACTGCCTGTGTGGTACTTCTGCTGCCCAAACTAGGGCAGCATCACACACATACACACTCACATGTACATGTACATGTACACACACACACACACACACACACACACACACACACACACACACACACACAGCATTCATAAGCACAGCAGCTTTGCCAAGATGTGGCAGAAAACCTGAAAGACTTTTTATTCTGTCATCTACAACTTCACACAGCTCACTGGGCTTCCCTGGCTTCAAGTGGTCTTTGACCATTCCAACACGATACAGATATCTGGACCAATCCTACCCATGTCTTCAAGCCAGTGTTTCAATACCTTACCCATCTGACATGCTTCTGTCATTTTACATGTGTCCCTTAAGATAGAAAGCGTGTGTGAATCCACTCTTCCAGTACTTAGCACGAGGCCTTATACATGTTACATTCTAAAAATTCACTAAAGCCTAACTTGTTCTTCAGTGTGAGAAACATGGGGTGAATTAAATAGAAAAATAAGTATTCTGTCATGGTAATGGCAGAAGAGGCCTGTGTATGCCAGAGGTGTGTCTCACAGAACATGCTGTCGTTCATGCTGCTCCTTGAATATTTCTTTTAACAAAACAGAGCCACTGCACACCCTCTTGAAAATACAGCAGCATGAGTTCCTCTGGATGCCAGCACTTCCAGAGGACTCGGTGGAAAGTCACCACAGCTGCAGTGGCCCACAACAGAACTCGGGCCCCTCTGTTCCCCATGAAGTCATCATGCCAGCCACGACAAGGACCTCATGTGCTTGAATGGAACACATTCAGACTATCTGAGAATGTGAAGGGCAAGGAATAGACAGGACTTATTTTTAGTTCATTCCTCTCAACTGTATTTCTGTCTTGCACCTCCTAAAATTAGGTCTGCTGACTGAGGCTCCATGGAACTGGCATGGTGTGGGCTGATGCAGCCATCACTTCCGTAACCTCAGATCCACCGCTGTGCTGTCCTTTCTTTAGGCAGAGAGGTCTCTGCTTCCTTGTGAGCCAGCCCAGTGGAAGCAAATGCAGCCCTGCTTCCATGCAAAGACCAAGAAACATCCAGATGCCCCAGACACATTAAGCACTAGTACATTAATTCTGTTAGGTATCGGATGCCCTTGCCTGCCTGCTAGTCCTCTGATCTGTAGGACAGTTAATTTCATTCTAATAACCACACTGTAGTGGCAAGAAATAAGGCCTTGCCTTAATATAAATGTCAGACACTCATTGTAGAAACCCATCATGTAAATACCTTTAAGAAGCATAATTTTTACTAATTTTTTTTCATTCTGAGTAAATGATACCATCAAGAGGGTGATTTGAAAAGTGAAGAATCTTTAAGCATTGATGAAAATTTTGATTTTTATTGTGGGGGAATATGCTTGTAGGGGGACAGGGAGTATGGAGAACATTACTTGCTATTCAGTTTTGCTAAGTACTAAAGCTGTCGTAAAAAATAAAGGCTACTGGGAATAAAATTGCATGCACAGTGTGGTGGATTCTGGCAACTGGGAGACAAAGACAAGGAATCTCTGAGAGTTCGAAATCAGCCTAGTCTACGAAGATAGGTCCAGGTAAGACAGGGCTATATAGGGAGTGAAACTTTGTCTCAAACAAACAAACAAACAAACAAACAAACAAACAAACAAAACAAAACAGCAAAAAACCACAACCAAACCAACAAAACTTATAAAAGCCAAGTATGAAAGGGAGTTAGGAAAGCTTTGTGGAAGTAGGTTTGTATCTGTTTGATTGATGTTTTTCTTTCTTGCATTTTTAAAGATTTATTTATTCTGTTTTATGTGCATAAGAGTTTTGCCTGCATGTTTATATAAGGTCAGGAAAGGGCATGGGATTCCCCTGGAACTGGAGTTACAGATGGTTGTGAGCCCCTATGTGGGGTATTGAGAGCCAAACCTGATCAAGGATGACCAAGTATATGCACTTGCTCAGAGATCATCTATAATGGATGCTAAGACAGCCGAAGTTGCCAGGAATTGATCAGACTCTCTGTATAAGTATAAAGTATGATAATCCATGATAGTTAAAAAAATGCATAAGCTTAAATAAAGGAGACAGGAAAAACATTTATAACCTCCTCAGAACATACCGATAAGAGATAAGTCCTGGATTTATTAGGGAGAAAGGTAAGTCTTTAAAGGGAGATAGTTATCTACCTATCCGCCATCTCTCTGTCTGTCTGTCTATCATCTATCTATCCATCAACATACATATCCAAGAAATATAAAAATGGCCTAAGATTAAGATAAAATAAGACACTCAAGTTTGAATTAAACTCAATGATTATTTTATGTGTAAGTATGGCCACATTTGCTCCATTCTTGTTCTAAAGCAACTACTTATTAGTTGAATTTTTTATTTTATTTTTTCAGCTAGTGTCTCACTATGTAGCTCTGGCTGGCAGGGAACTCCCAGGAGATCCACCTGCCTCTGCTTCCTGGGCTTAAGTAAGGTGTGTGCCTTTGCACCTCACTGTTTCATTGATGTTTTTGTTTTTCATTTGAATTTAACTGTGTGCTTTCTATTTTTATTTTCTAACTCTGGCAGCATAAACGAAGCAATAAAAGGAGCCTAGGTGGAGTGAGAAACAAGGAAAAAGTGCAAAACTCAAAATAAAAGAAGTAAGATCATTTATTAAAAAGCAGGTCCTCCCCCCCCAGTGCAGGGGAATATGGGGGGGCAGTAAGGGGGATGTGTAGGGGGAATACCCATATGGGGGAGGGGAAGGGGAGGGAATGGGGGGCTTATGGACAGGAAACTTGGAAGGGGAATAATCTTTGAAATATAAGTAAAGAAATATATCTAATAAAATTTAAGAAAAAAACAAAAGCAGGTCCTTATCTGATGACTTGTGCGATCCACGTGTACTTTCCCACCCCAGTTCTACACTAGGGCCTGTGCTGAGGGTTGGTCAGTCTATGGGCTCAAGCCACATCAAGACTCGGTAGTTCAGAAACCAGCTTCAGGAACTGGGAGCTATGGAAGAGGGAAGTCAGCACCTACTGCCCCACAGGTGGGCAGGGCAAAGTGCCCTGCACTTGCTCAGAGATCATCTATAATGGATGCTAAGACATCCAAGGTTGCCAGGAATTGATTGGATTCTCTGTATAAGCTTTCAGAAATAGCAGGTCTCTGCCCATTGATTCTGAAATACATTACTGCTGAAGCATCTCCAGCATTTGTGTCATTAGAGTCAGAGGCCTAAGCTCTTGGAGGCAACCTCTCTTTGGATAGAGAAAACGCTGAGAGAATTCGTTCATATTCAGTGACCTTGTCCTCCTGAAGATGGTCAGACTGGGAGGATCTTGTTGTAGTAATTACCACAATGCCTTCTGTGCTTTGTCTGAGGAGAAAAAACCAACCAGATGCCTTTGGACCAGGACAGAGATAAATTAGCATGTACAAGTTTATCAAAGCACACTGCTTATCTGGTGTCCTCTTGTTCCGTGTTCACGTGACTGAGAGGCAGCCAGGGAGATAACGATGGTGAGCCTACTGCTATTTGGACACTCCACTCGAAAGTCACGGGAAGACTAATGTACCCAGGAGCTACTGATCTCATCTCCACTTCATTAAGCTCTTCACCTCCAAATCCTTCATTAACATATATATATGTTAATAAGTAAGCTAAGCCAGAACTAATTACAATATCAACTCTCATTTTCTTTGATAATAATCAATACAAAGAACACATTCTACCTGTATTTCAATTTCCCTGACAGTAGAATGAGACTATATTTTCAGCTCAGACAGAGAAAGACCAGGTCACAGATTTGATCTCCGCTTCCTGGATCTGCTACAGAATCCAAGGAGCTATTTTTGTTGTTGTTGTTGTTGTTGTTGTTGTTGTTGTTGTTGTAGAGAGGGCTTACAGCCAGGCTGTCTAGAATCCCCACACTGGTACAGCTGGTTATTCATACAGAGAGACAGGGGCTTCCCTTCAGCTAGACTGTTGGGCCGTCACTGCTGTCACTGCTGTCGTCCAGCAACAAACCTCTTCAAATGTTCAAAGTATTTAGACCGTGCTCCGATTTCCCTGCAATGGGTGAGACACTCCCTGATGAGCCACCATAGCAGAGACACCTAGCGAAGGTCCGTGTGGCTCTGATCTGCTGTTCTAGGCTCTTCCTGCTGTAACATGGACTCAGACCCACTCAACTCAGTATGATCAAAAGGGAAGGCTACTCATTGGTTCCACAGAACCCATGAACAGGGAAACCTGGCAGAGTGAGTCAGGAACTACAGACAATCTCCAGGAACACTCTGTGTTCCCTCTTTTTGGATTCCTTCCAGCACCCCCAAATTGGTGACTCTCGTTTGGGAGTTCCAACCTCGATGCTAACTCCTGCTGTCTGTCCTGACGACTTTGTACTGGCACCGACCTTTTGTTCCCTAAACAGTTGTTGCAGCTATTCATAAGAATGCACTTGGCAAACCATTGTCATCCTCTCATTGGATCCTCACTACAAGCCTTGTGATCATTCATTCATTCATTCATTCAATATGTGTTTACAAGTTTCACTATGTGCATGGCCATCCATAAAGTGCTAGGGACACACTTCAGGAAAACAACACAAAGCAGACCAATTCCTCCCTTCTTGAAGCTTCCATGCTAAGGGCATCGAGCCTCAGAAAGTGGCCGTTATGATCCCGATAAAATACATGGGGAAACTGAGCCTCAGAGCTGCCATGTAATTCCCCTACCACACAGGCTCCTGAGATTCAGTTTTCAGTCTTTCAATCTGCCTAACTCCCTTTTTGGCTCTTTTACACAGCAAGCTGTGCCATTGCAGGATCCCTGCGGGAAGCACACAGCTTCCCACAATGCCTTCCGAAGAGAAGGCTAAAGGACAGGAACACATTCTCACACCTTTGCGTTCTAACACTCCAGGTGGTGCAGGTGGAGTCCTGCTGGCAGCATCCTGAAACGCAGTCAACTCCTCCGCTGTGAACGGATCTTATTAACATGGTAATCCTTGCTACCGTCTATCGAGCAGGTGCACCGTGTGCTTTCTGTGAGCTTTAAAATATCTCCGTGGAGAGCAAAGGTGCCGGGTCTATTCTCTGAGAAAACAATAAGAAATTAGAACAGGGAAGGGGGTGCAGAAGGACTAGTTGGAGTTTTAAATAATTTCCCAAATGTTAATTGCTGCTGCTCCTGTTTGTTGTTTCTGGTAGAATCGAATTGGCTTTATAGAATGTTCTTATCAGTCTGGAGGTATTGGTGGTGTTCTTAAACACTGTGGCAGAGAACCTGCTCTTGGCTCTCAGGGCAAAGGCAGATGGAAAGTGCGAGGCGGTGACTAGCCAGCTCGCAGCATCCTTGCCTGTGACCTCAGTGCCAACTCAGAAAATAAAGCTAGGATAGCTGTCTGCGGGGTTTCCGGCCTTGGCCTTGGCATAGGCGTCTGTCTCCGAGTCACTCACTACTGCTGTATGCTCACTGGCCCTGAGGCCCTCTCTCATTCCTCAGCCCATTCTGATCAGGAAAATGCTCAAATGATGGGAGGAAGAAGGTGGGGAAGGAGAGAGCGACTCTTAGGGAGCAAGAGGGCTCTTTGAAAGTGACACTTTAAGGAGTCGGAAGCTAGGAAATGATGAAGAAGCAACATATTACTCAAACTTCTGATCTGGGAATAGGAAGCCAGTTCAACACTCCCCATTTCTGTCTGAGCGGGGATGTGCTATGCTCTGGATTCAGTAATCTACAGTCCTCTAAGGCAGAGACCTAGCAGCTCTGTCAGCCTGAACTTAATTCTTTACAAGATGGTCATGGGTAGGAACTGAGCTTATCTGGCACTTACTGTCCCTACTGTGTGCCAATCATTGCTGGCAGCAGAGAACACCCCCCCCCATGTGAGTTCATCCCCAGGAGGCAGTCCCCTATAGGCAGAGCTCAGTTCCTCTGCTTTGCCCACCCCCCTCCTCCGTGGGATTCTCTGCTGCTACATGTGGTTTTGTTCCAGGCTCAACTGATACTTTGTTTTCTATTTAAAGCAAGAAACTAACAGAGCAGTGGAGAAACAATTGCACCACAAAGAAAAGAAGAATGGGAAAAAATGAGTAACTCTGGAAGCAGTGTGGGATACAGAGAGGAGCCTTGGATGCTCTGTCTAAGGCTTGGAGAAGGTGATGGATCAATTTCTAGCTTGCAGATCACAAAGGATAAGTAGCTTCCTGATCGCTTGCAAATGGCAACTGGTTTCACACTAGAGATGAGGACTGGTGGTCATTCTGTCAGAGTTCAACCCTGTCAGATTGGTAGCTGTGCACCCCTGCATAAGTTCTGACCTTCTCTGTACTTCGTAAAACTAAGACTAATATCACCTGGAACTGAGAAGAAGGCTTATTGGTTAATAGCACTTGTTGCTTTTGAAGAGCTGGGTTTGATTCCCAGCACCCACTCGGTGGCTAACAACAGTCTGTAACCTGAATTCCAGGGAGTCTAACACCCTCTTCTGGTCTCCTATGTTGCTGCACACATATGTGCTCCGGGGACATACATGCAGGCCAAACACTTATACTCACAAAGAAATAAATCTTTGGAAAAGAATATTTCCACCACGGTGGAGCTATCATGAAGAACAACCGGATGAGTATGAGGCAGAGCAAAGCATCACTCGCAGCTTCTTGGCAGTGGCCCCATAACTGGTATTTGAGTGTGCAAGGCAGAATGTACTAGTACACACCCCATAGCTGTAGAAGAAGCCACCTCCAGCACTAAGTGGGTTTGGGACACCGGATCTGTCAGCACTTCTCTCTGAGCCCCAGCTTCCTCACTGGCCTGACCAGCGCTGCCCCTACTGAATTCTAACCGTAACTGCAAGTCATCCACGTTGGGTGCTTGGCATAGTTCCCAGGCCTGGCAGTTGCTCAGGAGGTGCCCAGCACTACGGTCTCACACCGTCATTGTCATCTTTAAACAGTTTCCCTCAGCCCACTGGTAAGCCATTGGTCATCCTTTACATTTTAAAGGCGCATTCCTTAGAATTATAACCATAAGAACGGGGCTGGGAACACAGATCAATCTCTTGCCAGATGCTCTACAGGTCCATCTGTAATACTGCAAGGAAATAAGAAACACCTCATGTGGATGTGTGAGAGGGTGGGGAACCATTCAAAACTAGGTAGAAACTATCAAGGCCTGTTCCTGCCCTGCCTGAAAACCCAGCAATGACAGGTGACACTGGTGGCTCTCCTCATGCTTTGTCTGCGTGCTCATGGGCCAGCATGCTTTCATTTACATAAACAGGGTGCACTCTGCCGAGGCGTTACCTCATGCTCAGCCTTTTATTAAAGACTGTCTGTGGGAGTCCCAGAAGGCTTGCCCCTGAGTCTTCTTCCCAGCGCTGGAACCCTGCCTCAGGCTTTCACATTTGGTCAGGCTGGGTGTCTCTCACATGAACTTGGAAAGATTTCCTTTTTTCTTTTATGACAGCAGTTGGGACAAGGGATAGGTGGCCACAAAGGCTCTAGGATGTCAGCCAGGTGTCCCTTCTAGTCACCTGGCTTAGATGAAGACAGACCTGGAAGGGAGAAATGGCTGGCTTGTGGTTTTCTAGGAATGGATACTGATGGTGGGATTTCAGGCTTCCCAAGGCCAAAGCCAGCAGTTCGCAGTGTGGCTAAGGCTCAGGCAAGGAGGCTCTGGCTTCAGTCCCTGGCTAGATCAGGCGTTGAATCTTGACATAGTGCAATTTTCCTTTACATTCCCTTAGATATTTCACAGGGTGGCTCCTACTCAGGACAGGTCCATATGATGAAGGCCTTTCTGGCTTGTGGTGGCTCCTGGGCATCATGTGTGCATAACTGTGTACTGGGCAGGCTTCTTTCTGTGCCTGCCACCCACCTACCTCATGGCTGCGACAGAACAAACACATTTGAATGTCATCCTGAATGGCCCTTTGAAAGTGTGAGTGGCAGGTCCAGACACACCTCTCTGGTGCAGACAGGAAATCTGATGCCAAAAAATCCCCACAACAAACAAACAAAAACCAACAAACAAAACACCCCCCCCCCCAAACCAAAACCAGCTTGGTTTTCACAGACCTGTAGTTACTGCTCTCTGTGCAAATCCTCAAAGAAGGGGAATGAGATTTAAAATCACTAGCGGGCAAAGGTGACATTTTGTAGATTGCTAAGCAGGAAGAATGCCAGCTTAGTAAAATCAGCATAGAATGGTGCAGTGCAAAAGCCTCCTTCAGGATCACTGGGACCCAGGGACACCCCAGTCCCTGTCAGCAGCACCAATCATAGCACTAGCTTGTCAGGAGAACACACATGAGTGACATTTAGTATTTAGGAATCTGTAAGCCTTTCATTATTGCTGTGCACTAGTGAACATGCAAATTAGTCTCTCCAGAGCGTATACAATACGCAGTTCTACCAAGCATCCTTTCACCCAGTTCTCCCCACCCCCACCGCTTCCCAAATCACATCAAGCCTAAGACTCAAAACATCTCATGGGACTTCAGAGAGCACTGCATTTTCTGCTCTTCTTTTCTCATCAGAAGCCTTTGCAGGCCAGAGACGATGGGAAACTCGCCCCATGTAAGTCACAGCTGACAGGGCCATGCTGACAAGGATGAGTACTTGTCCCATGAGCCATGCACTCCTCAGTCCACAGGAGAAAACCGATAGCACTGAGTTCCCCAAGGAAATGGCTTGACAAACAGTAAGGCGGGAACAGAAGAGCGAGGGCGCAGTATACTTTCCGTTCTGCAGGAGTTAATAAACAGTCTTCAGAACAGGTAGGCGAAATGCCTGGCACCGTGGCATCTCCTGCATCCGTCTGTCGCCTCTCATTGTACGGCAATGACAGCCAAGTCGGTTCCTCCTTGATATTAAATAACAAGGCACAGCCAGCTCTGGAGCAACTGTTTCCTTGGAGGATGTTTTAGTTTGAATGGCAACATTTATGAATGTCCAGAAAGCCCTTAGATCTATTTGATGAATGAACACACAGAGGACAACCATGACCGTTCCCAGCTGGTCAGTGATGCCCACATTTCACTCTGTGAGGGACCATGGCAGGCAGATGAAATCCATGCACCTTCAGGAAGTTTCCTCTCTCGTTACATCTGATATAGTTAGATACAAAGATACAGTACCAAAGTTCAGTACAATTCTGCTGCTCCAACCCAAACCCATTGTAGATTTAAAAAAAAACCGCAGATATCCAAAAATCATATTCTATGAACCAAACAATAATAATTTACCTATAAGTGAGCCAACACACGCATGCCACAGGTAGTGTACATGGCTTATGGATGTTAGAGGGAGGGAGAGAAAGGAGGATAGCCAAAAAGATGGAGGGAGGGGTTTCAGGAAAAAGGTGAGAGGCAGAGCTGCCTGGCTGAGCAGAAGTTTACCCCAAAGCCCCTGAAGTGTCCTCCACCCTTCAGCCACATCAGAGATGCACGTGTCTAGAGTTGGGGATGGGGTTGGGGTTTCATGTGTTGGGGGTGAAAGAAGAGAGGGGAAAGCCTTTGTAATCAATCAAGTTCTGGTTAGGCATCAGAAACATCTAGGCCCATATGTGCACTTTCTTATAAAAGAATCCAGTTTTGAAAAAGAACCTTGTTGAATAAGTTTATCAAGAACCCTGAACTCGGTTGGGTGGTGGCAGCAAGTCTTTAATCTCAGCACTGAAGAAGCAGGCAGATCTCCGTGAGTCCGAGGCAAGCTTGGTCTATAGAGCTAGTTCTAGGATAGCCAAGGCTATATGGAGAAACCATGTCTCAAAAATTAACAACCAAACCACCACCACCACCACCACCAACCACCAAACCACCACCACCATTACCACCACCACCAACAACAACCAAACCACCACCATACCACCACCACCATACCACCACCACCACCAACAACAACAAAACCACCACCACCACCAACAACAACCAAACCAATAACAACAACAAAAAACAATGGGCCTGAACTCTAGATATCTGATTGTCAGGATTTTGATCAAGGTGAAACTCTACCATACCAGATCAGGGTTGGTCAGCTAGGGATGTGGCTAACTAGTAAAGTATTCCATTTCCACGGGGCTTTCACCTAACATGTAACTTGCTGGACATAGGACTGGGGCTGAGGCCAGGATACCATCATCTTCTGATTCATAACCCACATGCAACTTGACTTCTCAGTGTCTCACAGGCCTGGCTTCAGCACGAGCCTCTCACTAGACTGCCCAGTGAGATGGAAAGTCACTCAGGCAGACTGGGAAAGCCTGCGCCGTGTGGTGGCACTTGACAGGGACGTCACGGAGACTGAAGTAAGGTGCAATGATATGCACAGGGGTAGGGGAGAGGAACGTTTAGTCCAGACTGGTTAGGAATCAGAGCCCAAAGCAGCTGGAGACAACATCCCAAGGGGCGCCTGTCACCTGGGCGCCTGTGGCAGCTGCACCAAACATCAAACTCCTTCTTTTCAAGACCATTCAAAGACCTGTGCACAAAGCACAGCCAAACAGAGAGAAAAAACAAACAGGCCTTACCGGGGGCCCTGGTGGGGGTGGAGGGGGAGGAGCTCCCAGAGGTGGAGGGGGTGGAGGAAGAGGTGGGGGTGGTGGTGGTGGCACCGGCATATGTCACACAGCGTTGGCGTCTCTTGCTTACAAATGGCTCCAAGAGAGTAGGTTCTGGTCTGCAAAAGAGAAAAGGGATTGTTATTAACATGGATGTGTTTTGTACACAGCTGATGCAGGTCTTGTTGACACCTTCGTTTGTAGACATCTCCAGTCTTTCCCTACTTCCTCAGCTCATCTGATTGTCCAGTCAGCCACTGAGCGCTCACGGGAGGCAAGCCTGGGCTAGTGCAGGCAGCGAGGGAAGCAGAGAGATTCTAATTTGGTGATAAGACTGATGGAATTTACTCTCCACTCTCCACAGAAAGGGAATATTTAAGTACTTGCACAGTCTCTCTCACACTCCCCCCCCCACACACCTCCCCCATTCTAAAGCAATTTCCCGATGACTCCTTCATCACTAACCTTCAGTTTTATCAGTTTTAATGTGTTCTGAACAAACACCATCTTCATACACAGAATGACATCCGACCGCTTAATGTGGCACGCTCAGCCTCACAGGAGCCAGCCTTAAGCAAGGCTTACGAGTGCTCTCATCTTCCCGTGTCTTTCTAGTATGTCAGCTATCCCTTTCCTCGCTTTTCCCTTACTGCATTTCTGCATAGCTGTCTTCAGTGCAGTCTTCTTGAATAGACTTTCTACCTGGTGTTTGTGATACACAGAGCTTCTGGCAAGGTTCTACAAATACAGTTCTGTTTCTAATGGCTTTATTTCTTTGCACACCCCCCTCCGTGTGTGTGTGTGTGTGTGTGTGTGTGTGTGTGTGTGCGCGCGCGCGCGTGCCTGCACATATATACTTCTTCACTGCTACAGAGGCAAAACCAACCAACCAACATGATACTGTAACACTGCGACCACGGTATTTCTCTTTACCTTTTTCATGGTGCAGACTTTGAAACAAGCTAATCACAGTTCCCACAACAATCCTTCACAAACAGCAAGGCTGCCCTGGCTTACATTGGTATAGGCCACAATAGTCACAGCTTCAGACTTGGTCTGACTGTGATGGGGTGATGAAACAAGGACACAGACACAGGCACAGAACAGCTGGGATCGGGTGTCCTGTCTGCTCCAATGGAAGTGTACCGCCAGCAGCCGGGAAACTCGGCATTTATTATCCATCGCAGAATGAGGAGACAGGCTATTGCATACAGCTGAACGCCGAGGCCGATTTAGCTGATCTTGGCAGGAGGTCTCTATAAAGGGGGTTCACACCCTCAGCTCAGCTGTACCACATCTTTCATTAACCAACCAGCTCGTGTTGCTTGGTCTGCAAAGATTTAAAAATGCTTTTCAGGCCAAGAAAGGAATGAGGGCCCACAGGGCAAGAATAATTCTTTTGTCTCTCCCTTGTGCCCTTGTTTTTTTTTTACCTGGCTTTGTCCCAAGGAACTGGGGAGCAATTAGGTACCCCTGGGATCCAGCCTTGCTGAAATCACAGGGCATAATTTTCCAAAGTTTGGGATTAAAGGACATTTTTGTGTGTATGCTTTAGGGCTGTGGAAGCTTTTCTCCCCCCTTAACAGATATAATCATTAAATGACTTTCCAGAAAGGTACTTTTTAGAGCCTGACAGTTAAGAATACTGAGCCCCAGGAAGTCACGGGCTGCACCAGCAAGCTCTCTGATGCTTTTTGCTCTCTTCAACCATTAAACAGTTTGTTTGTTTTTTTTTTTAATTTTTGTTCTGAAGTTTATTCAAAATGCTTAAGATATTTAAAAAGCCAGATATCCAAAAGCTTTTATATTCTTTTCCAACCTGTGAAATATTCAAAACAGTAGCATTTGCACGCACATTAGCTATTTAAACAGGAGGGAGAATTTAAATAGACTGGGACTCAGGTCTGCTTGGCTTCTTCCCCAGGTACATTTTATCTGGAAAAAAGAAGGGCTCTAAGACACCATGCTTATCTCAAACAGGGTCCATATGACAGATCCTCTATACAAGGAATACCACACACGTCCCAGGACATAGCAGCCGTGCTCAGCATCACCATGAATAACTAGAGTAACCATCATGAAAGGAAGAGGATAAACGATGCCCCACGGAAGCTGGAGCAGCAAGGAGGGCAACAGCATCCCAGTCTGGAGTGGGGCATAATAAATGAACCTTTGGTGGAAATTACTGAGTTTTCAAAAGGCAAGCAGGAGGCTCTGTCCTTAGCAGAAATGGCATCAAAACAGGGGGACAGAAGTGTCTGCTCATGTGGAGAGACGAGTAGAGCTTGTGTGGTGCTCAACTGCTCTGCACATGTCTCTGACCTTGGATGAGGTAGGTGTTTGTCTTGTGCCCTCACTCTCTCTTTAAACACATTTTCTAGAAAATACAAGGAATCCCCTGTGGCGTGAGCCAGCCAGAGTCCAGGACCCCTTCCCCAGCTCCCCTTGTAAGGAGAGAGCGAGCTGTGGTCACAGATTCGAATAGGACAACAAAGAGGGCTAGAGGGGTGAGGCCTAGTTGTGGCATGGAGGCCCACATTCAGCCCTCAATACCTGGTACCGCACAGGAATGCAAGCCCAGTACTGGGTGGAACTTCCTCCTCTCTCTGCAAGCAAAGCCACGTGTCCAGCTTTTATTTTAATTCAGTTTTGAAATGTGGCTAATTATGGTTTTCCTTCAGTATCTACGAGGGTCAGTTCCAGGAACTTCCATGGATACCAAATACTTAGACATTCAAATGCTTGTATTTGCTATGTGACATATGTAGTTATTTGCATGTCACCGACACGCAGCCTTGGACTGTTCTAGGTCTCCTATAGACTATCCAAAATACCTAATCCAATGTAAGCTCTGTGCAAACAGTCACTGCACTGCATCCTTCGGGGAATAACGGCAACGGGAGGAAAAGATACAGACGGACGGACAGATAGGGATGTACAGGTGTGTGTGCGTGCATGTGAGCATACATGTGCTCAGCACAGATGCAGTGTTCTCAAGTGTTCTCAGTCTGCAGGTGGTTTAATCAGCAGATGCAGAATGCATGGATGTGGAGGGATGTCCGCATTTCTAAAAGCATCTGTGTGCCCCAGTGGGCCAACAGAACCTGTGTGTCACACAGCTCTCACAAACTGCTGGACTGCAAACTCTTTCCAGAGAGCTCTGCTTGTGTGTGTGTGACGGGGGTGGGCCCCTCCCTAATACAGGTGATACACTTATCTGTAGCCCCTGGGTCTCCTTCTTTCTTTGCAAGGCCAGCCATCTGTGTCCACTCAGAGGGAGAATTTGAGCATAAGGTTTTCTATGTCCCCCTTCGTCTTAACACTTCTAATAGAGCTTCTTCAGTTGGTTGGCTCCTGAGCTCAAATGGCAGAATAGGGATGCGCTTCCTCTGACTGACCGAACAAGGCTGAAGGAACCCCAGGAGGTAACCCACACTCACACTACAGCGCACCTGTTCCATCTAAGGTCCAGTCACTCCAGCCTATTTATTACAAGGGTCCCACAGCCAGGACAGGGTAACTTCTGACTCTGGGCAGACACAGTGAGAATTAAGGGTGCTCAAAATACGTATGGAAATTTTGCACGCCTGTAAATACACAATAATCAAGGAGTTTATGGCTTGGAGATGGTCTGCAGGTGACCTATAGTAACGTCCTGTTGATACCTGCTATCTAGAAGATTCTCTGAGCAACCTGTCCAGGATGTCCTGTCTAGCCCACTCTCTCCCATAAGTCTGACTTCCTGCTGGCACAGTATACATGATACAAGATTGCTGGGAATGTTCGCCTTTTGAGGAGAGAACTTAGAGGAAGGGCACATTGACCTGAGTAAAAGGGGACAGGGGAGGGGAAACAAAAACAGCACAGGATTAAAAAAAAAGAAAAAAATCCCCACACACACATGCACACACACACACACACACTAACTCACACACATGCACACACATACCACACACACACTATCTCACATACATGCACACACACACACCACACACACACACACTAACTCACACACATGCACACACATACCACACACACACACTATCTCACATACATGCACACACACACCACACACACACCACAGTAACTTACACACATGCACACACACAACTGCCTACAGACACTAACTCACACACATGCACACACACACCACCACCTACACACAATACACTAACTCACACACACACCACACACACATACATATAACATGTATACACACACACAATGCACACTAACTCACACACATGCACACACACACACACTAACTCACACACATGCACACACATACCACACACACACTATCTCACATACATGCACACACACACACCACACACACACCACAGTAACTTACACACATGCACACACACAACTGTCTACACACACTAACTCACACACATGCACACACACACCACCACCTACACACAATACACTAACTCACACACACACCCCACACACATACATATAACATGTATACACACACAACACACACTAACTCACACACATGCACACACACATACACACCACACACACATACATATAACATGTATACACACACACAACACACACTAACTCACACACATGCACACACACATACACACCACACACACATACATATAACATGTATACACACACACAACACACACTAACTCACACACATGCACACACACATACACACCACACACACTAACTCACACACATGCACACACACATACACACCACACACACCACACACACCACACACACACACATACACAATCACCACACTAACTCACACAACGCACACACACAGACCCAACTTGAACTTACATTTCTAGCATATTCTATAAATTTTAGATAAAATTCCAGCCATAAAGACCAAAGTCATATGACTCGCAGAACAACAGATGAAGGTAATTCCTATTTGTTGATAGAATGAAGCCAACCTTGGGAAAAATAAAACATCTTGTTTTCTCTCTTGTAACTCCTGGATTTCATATAGCTACATAAAATCAGGTATGCATATATGGCATTCAGAGTAAAACTGTCTAGGGGGCTAGAGGGGACTAGTGGCGAGGGAGGTGGGAGGACACGGAGTAGCAGGAACTAGGGGGAGTATGCTTAGCATAGAACATATCCTGTGTGAACACTTAGGGAGCCCTTGGACTGTATTATGACAAGCCGCAGGGAACCCAGCCACGGCTCACAGCAGTGACTTTCCTAGAGCTTCTCACATAAGGATACTTAGATTGCTTTAGGAAATTCATGCAGAGCGCTGGAGGGGCTGTTGTCCTGACCCAGGGCCCAGCATTCTCCACACTAAGCTGATCTCAGTCGTTTGTCTGCAGGTGGCTTTTATAGCTTTTAGAATACCCACATACCACCTGAACTTATGTGTTTAGCATTTCCTATAAATCGACTCATGTTTTTAGATAAATGCATTTACTCTGAAAAGGAAACTTTAAATTTTGGCTGTGAATGGTAAGGTAAGAGCACCTACCATTAAGGGAAGTTATAATAAGCGCGATCATCATCAAACCGACGATGTTTATTCACATGCCCTCGAAACATCTCCAACTCACAGGGGAATCTAAGCCCAATTCTTGGGAGCAAAGGCCTAGGGTAAAGGTAATGCATTTTTCAGAGAAGCTGAACACAAGGTCTCCTCCCCACTCCCCCAGGACAGGCCAACACTGATCCCAGGGGACCACAACACTGATCCCTGGGGACCACAGCACTGGTCCTTAGGGACCACAACCCTGATCCATGGGGACCACATACCTGATCCCTGGGGATCACAGCACTGGTCCTTAGTGACCACAACACTGATCCCTAGGGACCACAACACTGCTGCCCTGGGGACCACAACCCTGATCCCTGGGGATCACAGCACTGGTCCCTTGGGACCACATTCTGAGAGACTCTGGTAGAAGCTCATGAGAAAGGTAGCATCTGCCAGACACAGGCTCAGCATACATGGCAGTATCTCCCAGTAAGGGATGCACAGGCCAGCTAAGACCTCCTGGGCCTAGGATGCTAAACACTGGCTCACAGCCACAAGCTGTGTCCTCCTTGAGAAAACTGAGTTTTGCACAGATTCAATGACTTTCGGAAGGCCGAGCCCATGCAAATGGCGGGCTGTACTTAGGGATGGAAATGACTAAGGCAGGGTAAGGATGCCTGTCTCATTTCAGAGCAGCATTCCCGGCAGCCCGGGAAGGACTGCCGCACCCGAGAAGCATCAGTCCGACATCAGCCCTGTAGCTCTGTCCTGTTCAGACGTCCCAGTAAGTTATTAGCTGAACAAGTAAGTAGTTAGGCTCACCTATGTGGGGTCTAAAAGGATTCACTCCTTAGCCACCATCAGTACGAAACTCAGTGTCACACTTGGAATGAGCTCATAAGTCAGTTTCCTTTTACTAGACTCTTGCTGAAATGCAAATCGGTTACCAGCTCATTCACTGAATTCTTTATAATGTTCGAACAGCACTTGGTGAAGGGAAAGTTGGAGATATTGATAATATTCATCATGACTCAAACACATAATAACCACTCTGTCTTTTCTTTTTTTCTACCACTGGGATGACTAAAAGGAGAACTGGGATCATTAAAATTATATTCATCACACACCTGTAAGGAAGCATGACTTTATGTAATAGTTACATTTCTAAAAAAGCACATCTCTGCTTTTGAAAAACAGAGTCCACCTTATTCATTAATGCAATCATATCATTACCCATTATAATATAACAAATCGCCTTATAAAATGAAGGCTACCTCTTTAATTTGTGCCGCAAGATTTAACCAGGAGGGTGTTTTTAATTTAACAGCTGGGTGGTACCTCTTCCCTGGGAACTAGGAATTATGCAGAAATGCTGTCCTTTGGGGTAACATCACGTGGACTAGAGATGGCGATGAGTCACCTGCCAGACACAGGCTCAGCATCCTTGGCAGTGTCTTCCCAGTAAGGGATGCACAGGCCAGCTAAGGCCTCCTGGCCCTAAGATGCCTAATGGATAAGGTGGACTCTGATTTTCAAAAGAAGATGTGCATTTTTTAAGAAGCATAGCTATTACATAAGGTGAAGCTTCCTGGAATTACAGATGGTTAGAGCTGCCCCACGTGGGTGGGTCCTAAAGAGTAGTAAGTGTTGTTAACCACTGAGCCATCTTTCCTGGCATGCCTTATTATTGTGGAGAAAAGCAATGCCGGTTTTTGTGATAGCTAAGGAAGAATGATACAGCTTTAGAGACATTATCCACATCACAGGATTCCAGAGGGATAATGTAAGACCCAAAAGTTTATACCCAGCTAAACTGCCATCGCAGCAAAAAGGCAAGTGTACATGTTTTAAATATGCCACATTCAAGTTCCTGGATGTGCACTGATGTACATAGGAAAGGCCTGGTTCTACAGTTAGCAAGTATGACTGCCATTTATTTGGGCCTACTTTCTCTTCCCAGCTCCCACTTAGCTCTCGGTTTTCCCTATATACATTGCATGTCTTCTCTTGTATGTGGAATCTTGATGTAAGTGTGTATGTGCGTGTGCATGTGTATATGTGTGTGCATGTACATGTGTGTAATACATATGTGTATGTGTGTGTGCATGTGTGTGTGTGCGTGTGCATATGTGTATGATGGGAATCGAAACAGGATCATGATGGAGAGGGGAGGATCTTCAGGGTGAGATGGGGGCAGCAGGGAGTGCCATTTGGAGGAAGTAGGAGAATAGGGAGAGGGTAGGAAAGGATGGTGAGGGTGAGTAAAAACAAAGCATTCTAACTTTAAAGATATTAAAAAGAAAGAAATACAGCTAGTATCCAAACTGCAATCCTGATATACAAACTATCAACCAAGAGAGATGTAACCAGCAAGAATCATCAGGGAAAAAGGGACACAAAGTGGAGAATACATGCATATTGATTTTTTAGCTATTATGGAGAGAGTCAAAATACTTTTGAAGTGACCACATACATTCAAGAATAAAAGTATATTAAAAGGTGTAATGTAGATACTAGAAAAATTAAGGAGAGCGATCCTATCGGCCAAAACTGAATGGCAGAAAAGAGATTTCAAGAGGAACGGGTGTGTGTGTGTGTGTGTGTGTGTGTGTGTGTGTGTGTGTGTGTGTGTTTGGCATTGATTATGGAAAAAGCAGTAGACATTCACTACATTAAAACATGTACAAGCAAAACCATAGCCCAGAGGAATTCAGAGGTTAGAATTAGCTACAGAGGCATTTGGGAAAAATGAAAACAATCTACTTTCAGGTAGAATATAGAAACAAAACAAATTAAAATAGTTCATCAGGTGACACACAAAAAGGCAAATTTAGCAGTAAAACATAACCAGAACAAAATGAAAATAAAAGCAAACATATCTGACCATCAATTCATAAAAATAAGCTAAACTTGCAAGCTACTTAGGGTGTTTTCAAATAGAACTGAAGTCCACCTGTGTGCTGTCTAAATCGTGCACAGTGAATCAGGAAAAGTTGAAATCAGTCCAAAACCATAAATAAGACAAATTCTTTACAATGCCAATGAAGATGCACCAGGAATATCGACTGCCAATTAGTATTGACCAAAGCAATAATGCAAAACTGCAAGGAGTCTGTGGTAGATCATTTCTACAACACCAGAGCCCAGGAAGTGGAGGCAGGAAAGGTACATGTTTGAGGTCAGCCTGAGCGCTACAGTGAGCCTCTCAGGCAAGCAAGCAAGACCATTCTAGGCCACCCAAGGAAGACTGGACAGAATTGGCGTTTTCATTGCGGAACTGTCCGCCCACATCAGACCTATTAGCAGCACTTTTAGCATAATGCTAAAGCTCGGAACATGGCTAAGTACTGAAGTGCCTGCCACAAAGGCATGAGGACCTGAGTCCAGATCCCCAGGGCCTGCATAAAAGTTGGGCTCACATCTCTAGCCCCATCGCTGGCCAGCAGTGGAGGGGATAGGCAGATCCCTGGAGCTCACTGGCCAGCTAGCCTAGCTGAACTGAGGAACTCTAGGTTCAGTGAGAGGCCCTGCCTCAAAATAGGAGATAGAGAGCAAAGGAGCAAGGCACCTGGAGCTGACCTCTGACCTCCATGTGTGTTCACACCTGTGCAGACACCCGCAGGAACAATACATACACTAGATATACAAACAAAAAGGCTTACATAAATGGAAGGTAGAAAAAAAAATGACTCGTATGCCCTGAGCATAAAAGATTCATTCTTTAAGTAGTTCTTAATATAGGCACAGAAGCATTGTGCATTCACTGTTACTGTGCGGGGTTGGGGGTAAGGAGATCGCCTTAACCAAAAGGCAGGAACACAGCAGATGAAACTCTCTTTAGAATCCAACACAGGAAGACTCAGAGAACACCTTCAAATGCTAGCCCAGAAAATGCTGGGCACTAAATAAACAACTGAATGATTTTGTGAAAATGTTGTGACAGACAGAACATTGCATATCAGCTGTCAGTGATGACAATGACAGGGACAGACAGGAGGACAGCTCGACCGAAAGGAGGACAGCTCCCGAGGACTGACTGTAATGACAACGGCTAGTAAAGGGAGCAGAGAGAAAGGAACCCACTTTCATCTGTGAGTTTAAAACAGATATTTAGAAATTAGGAAAATGATAAATGTTACAACTTATAAAGGCACAACGCTGCTCTGAAAAATCAGACATCAAAACAAGTCTTCCAAAGTCAGAAAATACGAAGAACAGGGAAGGAAGGGAGCCCATGACAGTCAGGAAGATGCTAAACATGTCTGTTCTAATCTGAAGCACGGATTAAAGTGGACGACTTTCTATTAAAATATGGATTAGTAAAGTGACCAAGACAAGAAAGGATGGGACATACTGAAAATGTCAAAGGTCTGCTGACATTAAGCAGAAAGGTGCTATCAACAGACAGATTTCACCCAGCTGCTCTGGGAAGATGTTAAACTACAGGTAGCAGACAGACCCAAAGCTGAGACAGACAGATTCCCAACTCCCACAGCACTGACCAATCTGACTTATGAGCAAGATCTGAGAAACATAAATAAGCAGAAATCTGAAATATTTAAATTAACACCCATCAAACAAGGCCAATTCAAAGACAAGGGCATTTCAGTCAGGTGTGGTGGGACACACCTTTAATGCCAGCTCCTGGGAGGCGGAGGCAGGCAGAGCTCTGGGAGTTGGAGGCTAGAAAGTGGGTTCCAGGAAAGCCATAGTTACAAGTAAGACTTTGTTTCAAAAAACAAAGGCAGGGACACTTCAAGGCAAAAGCGACCTACTGATCTAATTTCTCATAGTAGGAGCACTGAAAAAGGAAGTCAGTGCCAGCAATACGGGCTCTGAGGCTGAAGGTGCTGGCTGCACCAGCCTGCAGAGTTGAGCTTGATCCCTAGAACCCACGCAAGGGCAGAATGAGAGAACCGACTCCACGGCGTTGTCCTCTGACCTCCACACGAGCGCTGTGCCACACAAACTCACACAGCTCATACTCCCCCCCACACAATGATCACAAATAGAATGATTTCCATCGCTGTCTCTCGATTATAACACAAAACAGGTCATAGTAAATGTGGGAAGACGCGATACATTCCAGTTAAAGTCAGGGATGAATACACTGTCACTCCCTGATGTCATCACTCCAGAGGTGGGAGTCAATCCACTCAGTTATAAAGAAAATAAAGCAGACATTTATATATTAGTTGGAAGGGAGCTCATTTGTTACCTTTTCAGTAATATGATGATGGACATGGAAAACCTCAGAGAATCAGTAGGAAGAGAACTTGATCATAAGGAGAGTTCTAAAGGTGACCCTCCAGAACCCATGAGCAAAATCTCAGCACCCTTCTGTGTATAGAAAACGGCTGCTTGAGAATACTGTCACCCTGGGGCTCCTGCAATTCAGCCTGAAAATAGGGAACCGAATGTGCAGAAATGAGATGAACCTGTACGACATGGCTGAGAAGGCACAGAGAAAACACACTTTACCTTCCAGCAAAAAAGACCAGCGCCAGACAGACGTTAACTTGGTCCATGCTGGGACTACGGTGGAAATACAGACTTGCTCAGACTTGCTGATTTTCACAATGGGGCAAGACGCTCTGAAGTTCACACCGAAACTCAAGTCCTTGGGTAGAAAAAAATGCTAAAGCAGTACCATTAAGAATAGAGAGTTACTTGGGTAATGAATGTCAGAGACCCAAACAAGTGAAAGAAAGACATATTATTCAATAAAAATTATTGAGAAAATTGAGGAGCAAACTAGAAACATAGATGTCAATGTAAGGACTCCATGCTGTGCCTTAAAATGAAGCTCAAAGTACTAAAATTTTAAAGTCTAAAAAAAGGAAACTATTATCGTATGAAAAATATAAAAGATCTTTAAAAACCCTCAAGACAAGGCGGTGTGGGGAGACTGCTTGGTGGGTAAGAGCTCCAGCAAGTAATGGAGCAATGAAGACCCAAGTCTGAATTCTCAGCTCCCACATAAAAGAAACTGGCCACGATTGCAAAGTCCCAGCATTGGAGGTGGGGACAGAAGAAGGAGTCTGGGATGGCACTGGCCAGCCTAGCTAATGAAGTGGGTTTGGGGTCACTGAGAGTTCCTACCTCAAGGGAATAAGGCTGAGAGCAACAGAGTAAGACCCCCGATGTTATCCTCTGGGCTCTGTATGCACACACACACACACACACACACACACACACACACTCACACACACACATGCACACTCACACACACCACAACATACACACACACACTCACACACACCACAACACACACACAACACACACACATACACACCATACCACAACATACCACACCACACACACACATACACACACACACTCATACCGCAACACACACACACTCACACACACAACACACACACACTCACACACACCACAACACACACACACTCACACACACTCACACACACCACAACACACACACACATACACACCATACCACACCATACCACACCACACACACCACACATACCACACACACACATGTATACACACACACACACCATACAACACCACACACAGCACACAAACATACACACACACACACCATACCACACCACACACACCACACCACACACACATACCACACACAGACAAACACACACATACACACACACACACACACACACACAGGTGCATGTACCCGTATACTCCTAGGCACAAGTCAGTCATAGATGCATCACATGCACACCCTACATCCTACACACACACACACACACACACACACACACAAACTTTCAAGGTAAGAAGGAGCTTTCTTAAAAGCTATAAGAGAAAATGTTTCTGCAGTTAAGTTAATAAGTTGGTAGGGACATAAAATACAATATTAAAGGCATACATCACTACAGATTGGATAAAAATCATACTGAAACAAGAAAACTACAGATTAGGGAGAAACTACATCGAATTAAAATTACAGTAAAATGGCCTTTTTTATTTTTCATACAAAGACTCTTGTAAATTCATAGTGAAGAGCAATAAGGCAATATGTATGCACACTAGGGCTTAAACAGCTCAGAGCCTTAAAAGGAAGAGTGTAAAGGACATTGAAATACATTCAAAGATGCCCCACTTTATTCATGAGAAAATGGTGAGTCAAACCCACACAGTGATGAACCACGATGCGTTCACCCAGTCATCCAGGATCACAAGGTGGATAAGCATGCACTGGAGAGAGTTGGGGGCTCTCACTGTCCTGCCCTGGAGAGAATGGGGGGGGGCTCACTCACTGTCCTGCCCTGGAGAGAGTGTGGGGTCAAATGTATCAACTTTTACACGTTCTTTCCAATTTTAAGGCTTTATCTTTGTGACACGCCTGTACTTATGAGAAACAGTATTCTTTTTAATCGCTAAAGACCAGAAATAAAGTGTCTGACCTACTATCATTTGGGAACCAAGTTAATTCACACCCTGTAATGGGTACCGAGATAGCTGTTTATAAAGAATATAGTAGACTTAGGTGTGACAACTGGCACGGTCTCTAGGTTACAGTAAGTAAAAAAAGCAGTCAGCAGCAAATGCACACAGTCTGCGTAGGCTTCCGTTTATGCTGTGTATTTATATCCGTGTTTATGCTTAGATATGTGGAAAGCGTCTGGAACATGGAGTAGCTCGGCAGCCTGAGAGCGGTCCGTACTGCACAGCCCTTCCCACTGTCGAAGCATCTGTGTAGTGTTACCTGTTCCCGAGTTAAGACCACGGATGAACAGATCCAATAACCGTTATTGGATCTGTGCCTGGCTAGTTCTGGGTTCCTTATTTGGAACTGTGAAGTTTTACTTTTTAAGCTCCTGCTACTCAAAGGAGACCTCTGTGCCTAAACAGGAGATACAGATGAACGAAAAGAAATCAAAGCAGTATTGACCCTGTGCCAAGAGCTGCCATTGAGCCTCTCAATTTGCTCCTATGAGGGTCCCCAACACTGCCCCTCTACAGGGTCAGGGCTGGGGGTGGGGAGGGGGGGACTGGCCGAGTGTATTAGGAAAACAGTCAGAGGTGGAATAAATTGCTCCCCAACCCTGCTCACAGCTAACTCCTGTCCCCCACCACTGCTCACAGTGAACTTCTACAAACATACGGTGAGCTCACTTTTTTATTGAGGTCTTCCTAAACTTTTTTTCCCATTTTGATTTTTTTTTTCACCCAAGTTGCTTTCACATTGCCTTGGCATACCGATAAGTAAAATGGGTATAAAAACTAAACATTCAAGACCAAGGTACATTGTATGACGTTCTCAAAGAATTAATAGCAACCGTACACAAACAACAAAAACTCCTCAATTCTTTGCTAATCATACAATGTTGCCACTTGTTAAGAATGAAAGCAAATGTGCTTTTTAATTTTTCCATAAAGACCTGGACCTTGACTGGGTTTTGATACCGTAGGATATAGCTCATTTTCAATATTTTTCAGAATTGCTTGATAGTTCGATTTTATAATAAAGGCTGGTTTTGCTCCATCGTGTAAACTAGAGCCTGTCCTAGTTTGGTTTCTGTTGCTCTGGTAAGTCACCGGCTAAAAGCTACTTGTGGCAGAAAGGATTTATTTCATGTCACAGCTCACGGTCCTTCAGGAAGGGAAGTCAGGGCAGGGACCAACAGACTGGAAGAGAAACAAAGGCCTTGGAGGAAGGCTGCTTCTGGACTTGCTCCCAAGATTTTTTTTTTTTATATACCCAGGACCACCTCTAGCAGTGGTCTGGACCTGCCTACATCAGCCATTAATCAAGACAACACCCCCAAAGACTTGCCTATAGATCAACCTCATATAGGCATCTTCTCGATTCATGTTCTCTCTTCCCAAATAACCCTAGCTTGTGTTAAAGCAAACTAACAAAAGCAAACAAAAAACTAATGAGCACCAGGCCGTCTCAGAAATTCCATCTTGATCCTAAACTAAAATTAATTAAATTAATTTATTTTGTTTTATAGACAGGGTCTTACTGTGTATGTAAGCCTTGGGTGTCCTGGAACTCAATATGTAGACCAGGCTGGCTTCAAACTAATGGATCATTAGGTGAATGAAATGCAAACAGCAGTTTTGAAACCCAAATAGTCAATCTAATTGGATACATGCCAGGGAATAAGTAAACCCTCGTGCTCCCACGGGAGCTGAAAACTGCAGGCACAGAAAAACACTGCAGTTTGTGACTTAGCAGGACTCTGGGCTCTGAGCTGAGGGGTTTCAGGTATTTGTTTTGGTGTTGTGTGGTGGAGTGGCACCTGGAATGACACAGACATGGCCATGGCCACAGCTGCAGGGAAGTCATGTGATGTGACCCAAGTGACTGCACTTCATGTCGGATACCCATCTTTGAATTCCTGTTTGCTCATTAGTGTTCGGGGACCTTTTACTGTCACCACATTTCTGAGACGGCCACATTCTGATACATGACCCCACCGTTTAGGGAGTTATCCTCTACTGCGGGTGAGTCATTTGAGCATTGACTCCAGCTGTGAATCAGCCCTTGCCTCCCATTAAATGTGGGACACCGTGGGATGCTGGACGCACGCCTTGGAACCAACAGGTACTAACAACTGGTGGCCTTCTTCCTTTACCAGAAAATGTGGACCTCGGTCTCCATAGACATGTTCTGATTGGTCTTCAGTACTCGCACATCTGCCTACATGCAATTTACATGGATAATGTGAACGTAACAGGGTGAGTGCTATCACTGTGAACTCACTGTGCCTCTATAAACACCAGAAAGGTGCACACCAGGCCACAGCACACTATACTTTTGATGTTCTATCTAGGACTACACTAGTGGGTTTCCTTTTTTTAAATTTTTTATTAGATATATTTCTTTACTTATATTTCAAAGGTTATTCCCCTTCCTGGTTTCCTGTCCATAGTCCCCATTTCCTCCCCTCACCCTCCCCCATACAGTATTGCCCCCCCATATTCCCCTGCACTGGGGGTCCAACCTTGGCAAGACCAAAGGCTTTCCCTTGGGTTTCTTGACCTTAGAACAGACACACTTGGGTAAAAATCAGAGCAACAACTGTAAACCATGCAAGAGCTGTTGAGGTGTGGGGAAGGCAAGTTTTGTACTCAAGATAGTTTCGTCCATCTGTCATGTTGAGTAGTTGTGTCTGAGCAGTTCAACTTTGCCTCTGATCCACTGTGAATCAGAGCAGTGGAAACAACGGCATCTTATTCAAATATCAAGAGAACGTTAGAATAAACATCGGCTCTAAGTGGACACTTAAAACCAATTCCTGTCATTAAGAAGAAGCAGAAAGTATATTTCTTATTCTTTTTCTTGCTTTTCCCATCTCTTCCCTCTCCACTTCTCTCTCTCTCTCTCTCTCTCTCTCTCTCTCTCTCTCTCTCTGTGTGTGTGTGTGTGTGTGTGAACATCACCCACTCTGATAAAGCACATTCATTTTTCATTATAACTTCATCCCCTGATGGTCAGGGTTGGTCCATACTTGATGGAGCTCAGTCTGGGATGGGCTCAACAGCAGAACATGTGCTTAGCATAGGCAAATTCTCTGGGTTTGATCCCCAGCATGCCCAAAACAATACTGAAAGGCAAGGCTATAAGAACACTTTGCTAAGTAGTTTATTAACAAAACAGCAGTTCACATGTTCTGATCCTAAGTAGCAATCTACTTGTTACCTATACAATTCGCTTTCCCCCTCCTCGCCCCCAAGAGCTACCTAACTCTGCATGACATATAATACCAGTCCCATTTCCAAGATGCGGAAAGGAGGTTCAGACATGGAAGTAATCACCCTGAGAAGCAACAGCTACAGTATTGCAAACCACAGGGCACCTAAGCCAGTGTGATACTGGGCCCAAGCTCCTCTGCATCCAGCCATTGCCAAGTTCATCTCTGTCCCCTGAGTCTGTAAAGGACGGCACACACGCACTGCTGACCACCGACATATGATAACTGAGCATACTTATGGGACACAGAAAATTCGATGCACTGAGCATGCTTGATCATGCTTACCAAGTTTCTGCATGGTTGGCACTGTTCTTTCTTCTTTCTGCTCCTCCTCCTCTCCTGCTCCTCCCCTTCCTGATCCTCCTGCTCCTTCACTGTAATAATGGATCAAAGCCAGCCCTTGTGCATTCTAGGCAAGTGTTCAATCTACTGTTGGGCTACCTCTCTAGACCAGCAGCACTTATAGTCAACCATAGGCAGAAACATGTCTCGTGGCCATCAAGTCATGAATGCAATACTAATGGACAATAACAAGCCATGGAGGCTGAGTCACTCTATACTGTGGATTCACCTTGAATGTTATTGTATAAGGAAAAGCACACACACACTCACACACACACACACACACACACACCAAATAAAAACAACAACAACAACAACAACAACAACAACAACAACAACAGTTCCTGTATGTATCCACTGGGAAAAAGCCAGGATGGGTAAATGCAGCATGAAAGATTGACTAATGGTGGTCAGAGCTCCGAGGAGCTGGGTTTCTTTTGGGGATGATGTTGTGTGACTCTAGTAATCACTTAAATACTAAAAAAGTTGATTTTTAAGATGTTTAAATTTCTCAGTGGAGCTGTAACTAAAAGATAGATCGGCTTTAGTCCCAGCAGGCAGGGCCTAGAGCATCAAGAGAAATGAAAGCACTTTGGAAACATGAATGAGAAGCCAAGGAAGGAACCACTTCCACAGGTCTCGGGCAAACACAAACTGTGAGAAGGAACTAGGGCTGGGCCTCCCTCAGCAAACAAGTGCTGAGCTGGAGCCAGCTGTGCCCGGTACAGGGTGTGGCATGCTGCCCAAGTGGACAGGCTTCTGTGGGATTTGGCTATGGGTTTCATTTTGTAAGGTTTTAGACCAAATGCATGTGGCAACAGCCCAGTGACTTTTGCTAATTTGTACAATGGTACGTTAATAATAAGGGGAAAAAATTAAGGAAGGTAAGCAGGTATTAAGACATGGGTATAGGCCTTTGTGGTTTCAGTCCTGAGGACTGTAAATGGAATAAAGTTTGTAGAGAGGAAGCAGCAACCGTCATTCAGGAATTGACACTAGCAAGGGAGACTGTTGATGTGATGGTGATTGACAGCAGTGGGCAATGTTGGGTGTCTGCCATGGGGAGCAAGACACCTTGTGGGACAGATGACCTGGAGCTAAAGAGGAGAGTGGGGGAGGGGAGCAGGGACAGAGAAAAGTTGAGTTTAATTTGAAATGACTTTGAAGCACCCCGATGAGGAGACAGAGTGCTGAGATCCCGAAAGGGGCGGGGCTAGCGGAGAGGTCTAGGAATCTTCCTGTAGACCTTGCCTCCTTTTCCAGCATTCTGCTGCAGAAGATCTGGAAAGTGTGACATTTAAAATGACTGAGTCACCTTTGTAATTGCTAACTAAGTCAGGCCATGACTAATGGCAATGCTGATCTCTACCCACTAAGCACCCCCCCTCTAGTGGGGGACGGGTTACCCAGCTGAAAAGATTTGCTTTCTCAGCCTCTAACACTTAAGCAATCTTCTGACATCATTCGGCCCAATGAGATGAGAGATGGGAGGGGAGCATCCTTTCTCAAATAAAAAGCCCAAACCTCTCTAATAAGTGCGGTGTCAGTCTTTAGCTATTTTGTTTTCCTTTCCTCTAGACTAGCCATGTAAGCCCAGAGATACAGCAGCCACCTTGTGACCATGAGGCAAAGAGATTTAGGGTGAAGTATTACAAAGTAGGAGGGGAGAAACAAAGATGAGAAGGAGCTGGTCTTGTTGGTGAGCGTTCCTTGCAGCAGCCCCAGATGGCCTTTACTGGGAACTTTGCCTTTACGCAACAAATAACTTGCCTCTATTTAAGGTAGATCCAGATGGACGTATACACTCTTTCTGTTTATTTTGGCTGCTAAATACAATCCTAGTTGAATCAAGTCATCTGGGCATTTTATTCAGACACAGACAGACAGACAGACAGATGGACAGACGGACTGGGCGCGGGTATGCAGGCACACACACACAAAGGATGGGAGGAGGGGGAGGGAGGGGGAGAGAGAGAGAAACAATGTGACTATCAGTATTTTGAGAATGTTTAAAACATACCCCTACATTGTTTACTTTTTCCACGGAGTCTTTCTCCTTTCTCTCCATTCTAAATTGAAACTAAAATGTTACCAGTACCAGGTGGTGGGGTGGGGGGTTCAGTGGTCAAAGCATTTGCCATACAAACTTGAGGACCAGAGTTCAGATCCCCAGAACCTAAGTAAACATCAGGTAGGATGTCAAATCTGTCGTTCAGCTTATTTGGAGGCAGAGATGGGGATCCCCAGAGCAAGCCGGCAAACCATGCTGGTGAGCTCTGAGCTCGGTTGAGAGACTCTGCCTCTGTTGATAAGACGCAAAGGCAACCAAGAATGATTCCTGCCAACCTTGAGTCTCCACATACACGTTTATCCATATTTGTGCACATCCATACACCTGTGTCCACAAACATACAAACATGCATGCACATACACCCACATAAAACATGGAAAATAATTTTCAGGCACTGTCTTGGCTGCTAGTATGAAGAAACCGCAGTCACCAGTTGAAGGGGCTGCGCTCCCAGACAACCTCTGGTCTATTCTGGTTGATTGACGTAGTTCATGTAAACAGCTTTAGCCAAGCCTGTCCACCTGACTCTCCTAAGGATTACGGTCTCTGGAAGGAGGAATTTTCCTCTCCCTCAGGCACACAACTAAGAAGACAGCAAGACACTGGCCCTAAGTGTCCTGGCCTTTTACACAGGTGCTCTCCTTAGCTGAGCTCTGGCATGGCCTCTCCAGAACCACAGTCAATAAAGTTCCAGGAAACATGGACTGTCCTCTGCCCCAAAACTCCCATTGTCTGTAGTCAAGAACCATGCTGAAGACTTGGGTCTCCATGGCAACAGTGCTGGTTTTAAAGGCCTGCCAGGGAGAGTTATCCAAGGCTTCAGGACCAGGAAGAGCTGGTAACTGATCTGTGTTTATCTCCTCGCTGCTGTAGATTGGGTAGCGATTTGTGTTTCCCTTTTTGCTTTGGCTGCCGGGAAGCTCTGAGCAGCCTTTGGTTCCCCTCTGGAAACTGCATTCACCTTACAATACATTCCTGCTTTGTAGATTGTCTGATATTAGCTCTGATGTCTTGGGACTGTGAGCTGTAGGGGTCATCTCCAGTTCTGCTCTGTGTCTTCCTTTCAACTCCGTTCATTATGAATTTTCAGTTGCTTTCCACCTACTTCTGGCAAACCCAACTGTTTTATGGAATGGGGGCCATGTAAAGCCCATAGTTTGTAAAAAAAAAAAAGCCCCAGGCTACCATTATAATAAAAGTATCTCTAATTTGTATCTCTAATTTGTCAGGGATCACCCGTGAATACAACACTGTCCTATTTACCCAACTGTAAGGCCTTTTCATTATTCCCATTTTATAGAAAGAAATCGAGTCACTCAGAACTTAGGGGATTTACCAAGGACCATGCAGCGAATCAACGAAAAGCCCAGGCCAATGAGTTTTGAAGGATACACCACACAGCTAGCACTTAGTTTCTATCTGCATGAAGTGGAAGCATGACTTCACAGGTTGAATCTATAAATCCTCATGCCTGCAAGGGCTCTTGGGATGGTTTTACATCTCTTAGACTCTTAGCTGAGGCTTAGCAGGAGTTAGCCACTAGCTGTTAGGAATTGTAGATAGTGGCTTGGGTGCCTTCCTCTGACAGCTTGCCTGTACTGATCTGAAACCACCTGTGCCTCTTCCCAGCTAACCCTGGAGCTGAACTAACTTCCGGTCCAAAGATAAGTCTGACTGTCTCTTCTGGGTGACTCCATCTGAGATTCATCCTGTCACCAGAATCCACCATCTACAAAGGAAATGTTCCTGAAAGTTTCCCACCGGTGTCTGGCTCACTGGGCACCCACATGGCGGTTTTTGTTTGTTTGTTTTTTGTCTTTACCACATTGTACTGTTTCAGTGCATGCCCCTTAATGTGTGAACGCGGTTGTTCATGATGCAATGTCCGTCTGTATACCTGGTCTGGGGAAAGCCCAGACCCCCACAGAAAGGAAAGAACCAGATCAAATAGCAAGGGGAGGTTTCAACTGCATTACTGGCTACAGCCAAGGAGAAGCATGTGGTGTCTGCAGAGCAACAGTGGGAGCGGAATCGCCCCTTGACTCCACGGCAACAGTGGCCAAGGAACTAATGAATCCCTTTCTCACCCAGCTGAACTCGGAATTACTAGTTTCCTCTTTGAGTCTGTTTTGTCTTATGCTATGAGCCAAGTTAGTCAAATATTACAATTCCTTTCTAAATATTTTAGCAGCCAGAGGCAGGAGTTCCACCACGAGAAGGCAGAACTCGCCAGGAGATAACTGTGTGACAGGCTCATTGTTGGGGTTACCCACGCACAGACATCTTGGTAGGCCTGCTCAGTGGTCTCTACCCATAAACAGTCCCAAGAAGACAAACTGTTCAATGCTCAGTCAGAAGCCTGTGGTTAAACAAACATGCTCCTATAGTCTCTAAGTTCGGGACTCAGACATATAAGGTCACTAGGTCATGTAACAGAGCAAATTTCTCAGGACATCACTCTTTTTATAATGTGACTATGTCCTAAAAATTTACCACATGTATAGAAAAAATTTATTCATTCTATTAAGTTATTTTTTGAAAGTTGATTTTACGTTTTTTATCTTTGCTTTGGGTGTTTTTTTGTTTGTTTGTTTTGTTCCTGTTTCAGTTATTATTTTTGGGGTGTGTGTGTGTGTATGTGTGTGTGTGTGTGTGTGTGTGTGTGTGACATTGAACTTGTGGAGATCAGAGAACAATTTGCAGGGTCAATTCTCTCCTTCTACCACATAGATTCTGGGGGTTGAATTAAGGTTGTCAGGCTCGGCACAAGCTCCTTGACCCACTGAGCCATCTTGCCTGCCTCTTCGTAGATTTTCAGACATTAGCCCTGATCTATCGATTATATCTGTCAAGCGCAGAAGGCAGGAAAAGTTGAGGCTCCCTGATGAAACCCTCTCTGTTCTGTGTTAATATCTGGTGTTGCAGCTCTCTCCCCGGCTCTGATATTCCTTTTTTGTGTGTGTTGGAATGACTGTGAAATCTCAACCTGTACTCTATGGTTGCTGAACAACAATCGCCTAAAACGAGCGTTGCCAGGCTGGGCCAGCTGGCTGTCTCCCATTCCTGAAACTGAATGTTCTTAGACACACGCGCTCTCCTCCGCCCCTTCTGCTGCTGGCTGACTTAGTGTAGCACCGTGTCACACTCACAAGTGCCTGGAACTGAGGCTCCTGGAAGGACTGAAAAGGGGTGTACTGCAGCCTGACACCTCTGCCCAGATTAGGGCACCAAAAATTGCATATGGGTGGTGCGTTTGCCATTTGAAGTGACAGACCCCTGTCTCTCTGTATTTCTCATCTGTGGAAAGGCACAATGATTACAGAAACCACAGGACTCTTAAGTTAATGCATATGGAGGCGTCTACAGTGTCCAGCCGTTTCCTGCTACTTCTGCACTGTTTTTTTTCTTTCCTCCCCTGTCCTACTCCCTGTTTTCCTGATTTGGTTTTTCCGTGTTTGAAATGCATCTCTAAAGCACATTAGCTGGGAGTCTGCAGCAGTCTGAGCACTGCCATGGTGGACGCCCTTCGGCATCAAATATCTACTTAAGTTGTTATTGAAGTAAAAAAAAAAAAAGCCACAAGTGGTGTGCACATGTCTAAAGCACATAACTTCCTGCGTTTCAATGTATGGGGAGTGAGTCCAGACCCAAAGTGCCTTGAAGACCTGTCCAGGCCAGTAGGAAGTCCAAAGGCAGCCACTTCTGACCTTTACTACTACTACTTTATAGTTTAGAGAGGATGGCTTTTAGAAGAAGGCTGGGGCTGAACAGAGAGTTTATCGGTGAAACCCCTGGTCTTGTAGACAGAGCAGGATTCATTTCCAATACACACTCAGTGGCTCAAGAGCAATACATCCATAACCCTAGTCCAGGGGATCCAATGCCCTCTTCCAACCTCTAGGGGCACCAGGCACACAGTCCTGCACCTCAGAAGACTTACACAGAAAGTAAAAGGAGTGAACCTTAAGAACAAGGCTGGAGTGTCTGAGGATTACGATACTAACTAGTGACAAGAAACCCTCTCCTGAACCTCTCTGAGGTTACGGGGCTTCTAGCAAGGAGATGGACGTGCACAAGCTTTAAAAGTCACACAAGTCTGCCCAACAAATGCCTTCATCTACATCCAAGGACCCCAGGCACAGAGGAGGAATGCCAATGTCCCACTGGAAACTTTCCTCACAGTGTCCCCAGATTGTGTGTCAGAGATGCTTCTGGTTTGTCCTGGGGCCATTAGACAGGCTTCCTGGATTTCTGCGCAGATTATCTATCCAACTGAAGAACACTCAAGGTATGGCAGAAGAAGGCATTTGTTCCCACAAGAGAATGGGTATTCAGGGGGAAATAGCTGCACTTACCCAGTCCTGCACACCTCCAAAGGACTTTAAAGGCCATTTGTGGCCAGATGTAAATGAGTGGCTAGAGATAATGGACAGACACACACACTCTCTGGTTCCTGACCTCAGCAGGCTTGCAGATAAGCCTCCCGGGAGTCAGCACACCAGCTCCTGGCCAAGCTCTGTCACCAGGAACTGTGTGACCTTGGATAAGTCACTTCTCCCTCCAGAACTGGTTTTCTTCCTGGGGGATGGTCCAGTGTCCTCAATCCTTGTCTGATTGTGCAGGTCCCCAGATCTCTCCTAATCGCCAGCACCCCTTCTAGGAGCACCCCTCACACCAGGGAGACCCACCCTTTTGTTCTCAGGGGTGACTTGAGGAAGGGAAGCAGAGCCCCCTTGGGGCATCAGGCCTAAGAGGCCTCCGTGCCAGAAGCTGCTTACTGAAGAGTGCTGTCCTGGGAGGTCACCAGACAGCCCTGAAGTGACCTCGTGTGGCCATGGTCCCTTTCGGGCCGGTGGCGGGCGGGGAGCGAGTGGCTGCCGCTAGGGCTGCTCGGAGCACCGCCAAGATCTAGTCGTGGCTGGGGACTGCAGTCTGGAGGGGGTCCTGAAGACTCGCGCCCAGCGTCCCTAACACCGCCAAAGGCTACTACACCTCAGGACTGTCCCCACTACCCCCACGACAACCCGAGCCCGCCACTCCACTCAGGGCCCGGACGCGAGCGGTGCAGCTACCTGCAGCTGGCCGTAACCGGGCCGACTGGACTTTTACTGGAGTCGCGGTCCCCGCTGTCCCTGTCCTCTTGCCGCCTCGAGGATCCCAGTTGATCTGCCGGCAGTGCCTGGCGTTGCTTCTGCGCGCCTGGCTGAGCTGGCTCTGCGCTCCAAGCTCTCCCGGCTGGGCTTAGGCGCTGCCGGGACGCGGAGGCGGAGCCGCCGCCCCCACCTGCTCCTGGCGGCCGCCCTGGAGCCTCGCCGCCGGGCTCCCCGGGACGCGACCCAGAGGGCGGGGTGGCTCTGGCACCCAGGAGGCGGTCCTGGCTGCGCAGCGCAGCTCCCAGGTACAGAGTCCCGAGTGTGAGCCAAGGGGACAATGGAGCCAAGGGCTGGAGTTCCCCTGCACGCCACCTCATCTATATATTACAAACATTTCGGAGCCCTCGCTAAGCCTGCTACAGCGCTATAAGCAAAGGGACAAAGGGAGAACGGGACAGCCTGTTGTCCCCATGAGCATGAGCAGGTACATATAATACAGAGCCAAGAAGACATCCAGTACATCCCTGTACACCCAATTTAGACCTGGGCTTGAAAGGCGGCGGTGGGTGTGTGGGTGGAGAGAGCTGGGGGCGGGGGTAGGATGGGCAGAAAAGCTTGCGCCCAGAGAAAGGTGAGCTCAAAATATCCTGGTATCCTGGTAACACAGGGAGGTGCGCAGGTAGGGCTTCGGGTGGGGCTAAAGGGGAAAGAAGGCGGTTTGAAATCTAGAGTAAGCCTTCCCAGTGAAGTTGGGTGGCAAGCAAGTCCCTGTGTCACTTCACTGTCCCACTGTCCAGAGCTTGGAGGATGCAGATTGGTGTCGGAAGCTACTGTAGACACTGTGCTGCTCCAGGTGCTGCTTCAGGCTGGCATTTCCTGTTTCTCACATCTTAGGCATTCCTGCCAGATAAGGATGTCCTGCTGGACTCTTGACTGGTCCTTCAGTGCTTGAGGTTCTTTTGTGAGCTTGTTGCTCTGCGAGGTCCTACAGTGCACTAGCTAAGGCGTCAGGCTCTCTACTGTCAAAGCCCTGGCTCCAGTACTGGGAGCACACTTGAGGGAGTCAGTGCCAGCAGCTGGCTACCACACAGGATTGCAGCCTATCTCTCCATTCACATGGTCCAAGTTTATATCCCCAGTAGACCTTGGCGACTTTGCTAATTACTTATGTTTATAGCCTGACAAGCTTATGGTTATAGCAAGGATTACACTCAGGAGGGCCACAGAGATGGCTCGGAGGTTAAGAGCACTCAATGACTGCGCTTCCCGAGGTCCTGAGTTCAATTCCCAGCAACCATTTGGCAGCTCACAACCATCTGTAATGGGATCAGATGCCCTCTTCTAGTGTGTCTGAGGATAGTGACAGTATACACACATAAAATAAATAAACAAACCTTAAAAAATACACTCAGTTATGTCTTTCACTTTTGTACTGACAAATATTCAACTTTCTCTTGATTTAGGCGAAGAAGGGGTTATGTGTAGAATGATAATACATGATCCCAGACATGAGACATGAAGAGTATACTTCAACTAAAAGTCACTAGCCATTCTGTACGAGCAATTGCCAAAGACAGTCTTCGGTTGTTAATCCTCACTCTCGTTACTCCATAGTCCCACCAGGTCTTCTATGGAGCCCCAAAGCACAAACTAGTTGAACAGACATAGTCATTTATCTTGCAGCTGGACTATATCTGAAGGATATACTAGTTCAGCTTTTTAAATGCTTGATTCAAAGCAGTGGTGTTGGTAGAGTGGGGCTATTTGGGGCTGAAAGCATCATGAAGTTTTTGTGTTCAAGAGCTCAGTGTCTCGTGGCACATGTGGTACTCCCTGTGTCTTTTCCTCTGGACATTGCCAAAGGATTAAGTCCCTGGGAGCCATGTTCCAAATAGCTAAGCTGCTCTCCCCATTCTCTCTATGGACAGAATTCAGAATGGTGTCCAGTTAAAGACTAAGGTACCAGTACCTTACCTGACCACCTAGACTTTAGCATACTTGTCTAGCTGAGTTCAATTCCCCGTACTACCAAGATAAAACAAAGCAAAACCCCTCAAACAACAACAATAACAATAACAAACAACAAACCTTATCAAAATTAATATAGTAGGGATAGATGGCTCGGCTAGTAAAGGCACTAGTTACCTGGTGACCTCAGTTGGCCTGATGAACTGAAAGTGGGAGTTGTCTCTCTCTCTCTCTCTCTCTCTCTCTCTCTCTCTCTCTCTCTCTCTCTGTGTGTGTGTGTGTGTGTGTGTGTGTGTGTGTGTCTGTGTCTGTCTGTCTGTCTGTCTCTGCCCTTCCATTCCCTGTTTTCTTTATGCTTCTGTATCCAGTGATGTTACAACTATATTTCAATCAGGAAACAACTAATGTGGCACCACCACTGTCTCCAATAGATAGAGTAGAAGATGGAGACAGTGTGGTGTTGCTAGGCACCGAGACAAAGCCAAGCAACTGTCCAACTCTGGACTGTTAGATGAAAGAAATGCTGTTTGTATAAACCACTGATATGGGGGTTGGTTTCTTTCCTTTCTTTCTTTCTTTCTTTCTTTCTTTCTTTCTTTCTTTCTTTCTTTCTCTCTCTCTCTCTCTCTCTCTCTCTCTTTCTTTCTTTCTTTCTTTCTTTCTTTCCCTTTTGACCCTTCAAGAACACTACTAGTATTTATTTACTACCCATTTCTTTCTAAATAGGAGAGTCTTATTTGGAAAAGAACAATGTTTAGAGGTCCAATCTTACACTTACATACGTTTCTAATGAGAAAATGTAACTCGAGAAGAACAAGCCTTCCCATCTCCCTTTGCTCGCCAAACACCTGCAGTAACTCACTTGCAGGTGTATGTTTATGTCAGTCCTGCAGCTCCGTGGGGTCTTTAGGAGGAAAGTACCCAGGAAACCCAGGCAGTTCGCAGCATGTGTTCACATCACCTTGTCAAATATTTACAAACGAATGACTACACGGCAAAAGCTTAGAGAACGAAGACAGAGTCGCAGCAGCTCTGTCCTCCTGGAAGCAGCAGCTTAGCTGACAGGAGGGTGAGAGGAGAATTGTGTGAAGGGTAAGCACATCCTGGTTGGAGAGCTGGTACAGAACGGAAGTGAAGAGCCTGCAGGGGGCAGCCTGGTGGAGGAGGGAGGCGCTGACACCAAGTTGGGCCTTTGTGGATCCACAGACATCAGTAATGCCAGGATCTGGGAAGGAGGCAGTCAGAGAAGAGAGAGTCTGAAAGGAATTCCACATGTCTAAGACAAAACTCAAGAACCTTATGGAAAAATGTCTTTATATAAACAAATTCCACTCATTTTGGGTTTAATGTACATTCTGAGGTGCCCACAATCTTGGTCAACAGAAGAACTGTTTCTGTCAGCCAGGCAGATTCTCATGTGTAACTCTGTCACAGGTCATTACCTAGCCCAGGAAAGCCACAGATCTGGCAGCCAGTTTTGTCTTTTCTAGAATTTTATATGCTCTAACCACATATGATAACTTATGACTTGATCATATGTTCTGCATGGCTTGTTTTGTTTGTTTGTTTGTTTTGTTTTGTTTTTGCTGCCAATTAGTGTTTCATTGTATGGAGAGACCAGTGCTTGTTAGTGGACACTTGGGTTGTTTCCAGTTTGGGAACGGTACAAACTAAGGTGTTCTGAATATGTCACAGTCTTTTTGTGAATGATCAGTTTTAATTTTGTAAGTCAGTAGCATAAAAATGACCTGAGGACCATCATGAGACACTAAGTCACACCCACAAAGAGAGCCTTAATGAAACATGGCAAGTATTGTCAAAGATGTCGGCAACTTGCAAACTTCATCCATTGCTCAGAAGAATATGCAGTGGCCCAGGCTCTCCGATCGTTCATGTGCTGGTTAGTTATGTTTCAACCTGACACTTGGGAAGAGGAATCTCAATGGAGACAATGACTCCAGCAGATTGGCCTGTCCATGGAGCACTTTCTTGACTGATGAATGAGGTGGGAGGGCCCTGCCCACTCTAAGAAGTGCCATTCCTGGGAATGTGGCTCTGAGTTTTATAAGCTATGGAAGCAAGCCAGCAAGCAACATTTCCCCATGGCCTCTGCCTTCAGTTGGATGATGGACTTTAATATGTAAGCTAAATGAACCCTTTCCTTCCCAAGTTGCTTTGGTCGTGGTATTTATCACAGCAACAGAAAGCAAACTAAGACAGTTTGTCTATTCCCCTCAGTGTTAACAAGAGTAACCATATAGCAAAGAAATTCTTCTCCGGGTCCTATAAGAAGAGGTGAATTCAGGAACACAAACAGAAATCTTGTACTTGTTCCTCCTGAACTGAGTAGAGTCGGAACCCCTAGGAGAGCCTGCCCTATCGTCTCACTGATTTTACCCCTGCCATCTGATCTGTCACATTCTGCCTCCCACACACCTTCTGCTCCTTGCCAACTTCTGGGGCCATTGTTGGAGTTCATGTCTGGTCTCTTGTCACCATCTTCAACCTAGGCTTACAGGTCTCCAGAGCTCCAGGGCTCCAGGGCTCCTTTCCCTGAAATCATACCAAGCCTTCTCAAGTACAACTTGCATCTTCTAACTTGTCTTCTTCGCAAGCATTAGTCATTCCCTTCTACTCTTGGGACAAAGCCCAAAGAATTTGGTACTATCTATAGAGTAGGCTCCAGGGCCAGCCCCTTCTCATCTTCTGCCTCGTACTCCTAAAACTATACAAGATCTCAGCTAAGCCCTTGGGCTTACCATATGCTCTCTGACCACCTCCACCAAGGCCATTTTTTTTGTCACATCTCCCTGTTCCTTACTTTCTCAAGAATATCTTCTTCCTATGATACACCTTCCTTTGAGAAAGCCTTTGGGGCCCTCATGGTAGATCAGGCCTTTAGTATATAAGATCCCCCTCCTCTGTCCTATTTCCACACCTAGAGCATGGTTTGGCAGATTTACTGATCTGTATTCTTGAAGGCAGAAATGCCACTGAGGGCCACTAGTACCTCGCATGTCAAAAACCACAGAATAAGCCAACACTCAATTCTTGAATTAGTAAGCTAACAAAAAAATTACACATCCAGAGAAAATTCTGTATAATCTTGGAGGTGTCAAGCCAGCTAGTGTAGATGCTCTCTCTCCCTCCCCCCTCCTTCCCCTCCCCTCCTCTCTCTCTCTCTCTCTCTCTCTCTCTCTCTCTCTCTCTCTCTCGCTCTCTCTCTGTGAGACGGCTCCAATTGCACAGGAATGCTATGAAACCATAGCAAGTTGATAACCCATGGACTCTCCCTTCTGTAGCCTTGAGTCAAATCTCTCCTGTGTAACATTTTTCTTTATACTGGAGAAAATTTACAAACAACATCAGCACAGAAACCAAATGTTATGATGAAGCAGTAGTCCAAGGTTACACAGGCACACTCTAGATTGTTCAGTCTTAGGACTCCCTGTACTCATACTCCCTAAAACAGACAAGCTGCTTGTGGCATCTCTGAGAATTGACTGTTCTCAGAAGCCCTGCATAGCAGATAACAATGGCACCTCATAATGTTGCATTAAAGTGCCACTTATCGGCGTCAGTGGAGAGGGACAGCTCCTTTCTCAGAAATATTGGTCCATTAGGTGCCACGCCCAGATCTTGGTCACTCAGCTCTTCAAGAGAGGGCCTTGGTCTCCTCCTCACACTTCTCACAGGTGGAAAATGCAAATATAAGATGAGCCCTGTGTTTTTCTCACAGTGCTGGCCCATGTTGTAGACATGGTTGTATGAAGAGAGTTACTTATGGACACACAAAGCGCCAGTCCAGTGGAGAACCCCACCAGTGTTCCACAGTGAGGCAAGACGTCACTGTGTCATGGGAACTCCTGAAAGAGATGACAATAACTCAGCGCGCTTCACCAGGTGAAGGTAGAGTAGGCAGGAGGCCCTTAGTGAACAAGGCAGATGGAATGGCTGAAAAGGTCGACTGAAGAATGAAATAACCCGTGACTCTGAAGAGACCCTGCACAGGACTGGGGGTGTCTAGGATGTGACCTCTAGTTCATCTCCACAGAGCAGAGGTCTGCAGGATAATGTTGATGCATATGGGGAAGTAGAGAAGTGCCCATTGTCTTGAAGAGGAGAGGAGCTAGGTGGACAAAGTCCTCCACGATGACAATGATGGTGAAGGCAAAGAGTGATCAGGTAGGTCTTACCTTCCCGCCAGCTGTGGTTCCTCACCACCATGTCCTGAGCATCTTCTGAAAATGAGCAGCAAACACTTCTGCTGTGCTTGGATGCTCATGGTCCCTAACGTTTCCTGGCACGAATGCTTGGTTCCCAGTGTGATGAGGTTTAAAGGGCAGCAGGCTCTTTAAAAGGTGGGACTTGGTGGAAAGAGATTGGACATGACCACCCAGGTGAAGGAATCAGTTAGCTTCACAGAATGAATTTACTTTCACAGAGTGGGCTGTTGTTAAAGAGCAAGAGACACAGCGCTCTCAACATGTGATCTCTTGGTATGTATCTGTTTCAGAACATCCACCATGTTGTGACAGCGCATGGGCCGTGCTGACCATGCTGTGTAGACTCCCCAGACACCAGGATCATGAGCCAAATGAACTCACTTTACTTGTACATTACCCAGCATCAGGGGCTCCATTACACTAACACAAAGAGAACTAATAACCTTTTGGTGACTCCATCACCAAGTCCTTTTCCTATTCCTCTTCGTTCTCCCCAGGAAGGTGGACATCATAGCTCCCTTTGCTTCAAATAGAAAAAATTGCACTTAAGGTATGCTTTGTTTTCAGTGATGAAACAGTATATGTGCCTTGGCTCCTTTAGACAAAAAAAAAGGAAAATAAAGAAAATTACAAATTATCCATAGTTATATTGTATATAAACACAACTCCATCTATATAACATGAACTCCTCTATTTATATAACATATATATACACACATGCACACCTCAATCTGTATAACATACATGTACACACACACTTCCATCTATATCACATACATGTATATACATGCATACCTGCAACTATATTATATAAGCATTCACATCTCCATCTGTATAACATGCATGTACCCACATGCACACCTCATTTATATAACATACCTGTACCCACATGGACTCCTCCATCTATATAACATACATGTACACACATGCACACTTCCATCTACATCACATACATGTATATACATGCATACCTCCATCTATATAAGTGTACACATCTCCATCTGTATAACATATATGTACACACATGCACACCTCCACCTATATCACATATGTGTTCACACATGTACACCTCTATCTATATAACATACATATACACACATGCTCTGCACTTGTCATCCCACACTACATTTTAGGCAGATTTCTGTGTCATTAGTCAGTGGTAGGAATATGGGACTCAGGAATCTAGAGTTTTTTGCAGTCCACTCCTAGAAGTGACGTTGCTGTTGAGGATACTTTATTGTAAACTCCAGTGTTGATTTTGGGTAAAGCTGGGGGCTCGCACTCACTAGTAAATGAAAAGTCTGTGTTCAGGAAATAAAATGGTGTGGCATGGTAGCCCTCCTGGCAGTGATGACGATGCTCTGAAAGGGAGGACTGTGCCCCTCCCTTTAGCTATCATTAATCAATGATACCCAAGGAATTGGAATCTCCCCAGGGGGCTGATGCTAGAGGAAGGGAAAGGCTAAAGCCTGCTGCCAGCCAGAGGAGGAACTTCTCCTGATGAGAAACTTCTCACACAGCACTGGACAGGGCCACACCTTGACCAGAACTGCCTAGTGCTAGGCATTTCTCTTACTCTCTGTTCCTCCAGAATGGTGTGTGTGTGTGTGTGTGTGTGTGTGTGTGCGTGCGTGTGTGCGTGTGTGTGTGTGCACACACATCGTATCATGCATGTACATATGAAGGTCATAGGACAACCTGAAGAATCAGTTCTTCATGTTGGTCCTGGGAAGTGCCACCTTAGGCCTGGTGGCAAGTGTCTTTACCTGATAAGCCATCTCACTGGTCTACTCATATCTGTTTCAAGCCGAAATCTTGTATCAGGATTCCAGAATGGATGTGGAGGCTGAGTGACTAGGCTTTTCCCGTACCCCTTCTCTATGTGCTCACATTGATGAAATGGACTTTCTCTGCTTTTCACTATTATGCATCTGTCTAATTGGTTCATTTAGGACAGGTGTTGGACCTAACTTGCTAGGCCTGCCAGGGCCCCAGCTTTGACCCTTTCAATTAGGTAATAGCTCTACCTGTCAAGTTGCAAGCTAGCAAAACAGAAAGGTTGTGGGGCTCAATTATAATCGCAGAATGAACTCTCTCTGTTTTTTCTCCTGATTGAGGCCAGCACTGGACCCCAGCTTAGCTTGTAAAGTAGGGGAGAAGGGCTCTTAGAATGCTCAGTTTTACACACTTACAAGGCCCAGTGCCTCTTCAATTGCTTGAAAGGAGAGAAAAGCTTCCTACAATTCCTCCATCGACTGCTCTTCAGGAGACAGCTGGCACAGAAGGAAATCCCATGGTTCTTGGACAAGTGCGAAAGAACAGACCCAGGTGCTCTTGTCTTTTGTCAGCCAAGAAACAGACTTCTTTGAAGAAGCTTGGTTCCCAGTGACAACCTTGAATGGTGAGTTTCCAAAAACTGCTCATCTCAGGCAAGACGTTACCTCAGTTGTCTCCTCCCCTCATTCAGACTGACAGATTTTTTCCCCCTACACTTAACTTATGAGGGCAACTGGGCTTTCCTCCCCTCTCATCCCCAGTTAAAACTGGGTTTCCAAGGACTAGGAATTTAGCAGTCTGTGTTTAATAAGCCATTCCAGTGTATCTCAGATTCTAAAGCCTTCAAACTGAATCAAAGAAACTAGTCAGAAATGTCATCTGGGTGTGGTGTGCATGTAAGTGTTCTCTGTCTGTGTTTCTGTCTCCGTCCCTCTCTCTGCCTCTCTGTCTGTCTCTCTCTGTCTCTGTCTCTGTCTGTCTCTCTGTCTGTCTCTGTCTGAGAGAGACAGACAGACAGACAGACAGACAGGAGAGAAATCTACTTTTCAAAGATAATAAAAGAATTAAAATGGGTGCTAAGATTAAAATTCCTAGAATCTATAGGATAATATCACAGGTGTGTTGATAGGTAAGCTTAACTCAGGTGTACCTGTTGGTGTTTTTCATTTACTATCTCATTCTTCCAGCCCCAGAGGAGGGTGGGGTGGCATTAGTACAGAGTGAGTAAGCTAAGAGAACAATCACATGGTTGTTATCAAGGGGAGAGAGTTATTTCTAAAATCAGAACAACAGATACTGCGCAGAGCTCCTCTTCTGCACTTTCAGCTACTTTTAACTCTTAGGTTTTTAATCTTTCATCTGTATTCGTATTTTTTCATATTTCAAAAATATGCACAAGCCTGGTTTCTTGTTAATTAAATTTTCACCCCTTTTTCATCATGGTGAGAAGGACTTGGCACCTGAGGTTGCGGTTTCCTATATTTACTTAATATGCTTTGGCTCTGTGGCTACATTGTTTTTAATCCTCTGGTAGTTTTTCAGATCTGCTTTCAATACTCTATCCATTTTGTCCCCCAGACTCTAGGGAAGGGAGAAGATGCACTCTGGGGATTCCCTCTCTTCCTCAGTGCGGCTCTCCCATCTCTGTGTTCTCTCTTCTTTCTTGGCTACTTCCTCAGCACCTCCCACAGCTGAACTTCACTCACATTGGGTAATGATGCATCTTCAGATATGAAACTCTTGGATGACAGTTCTGTATCTTTGTCAGAGCTGCCCTGGGTCTTCTCACCTCAGTGTTGTTGAGAAGTTCATGACCATTCTCAACTCTTGCCCTTTGCTCATGAACTACCCTTGGTTCTCCTTGTCCTATCAACCTGAAATCCTGGCACTCAGCACTGGGATCCTTTCTTGTTTAATAATATTATGCTTGGTACATAGCAGTCTCTCTGTTGGGAGAGAAATTTTTCTTGCTACTCTTAGTACTTATGAATAGATTCCTCCTATCCATTTACTGTGCTTACTTCTTGAAAACATCCCAGCAGCCAAAAGTTAACTGGCTACTCAAATATTGACATCTTTTCTTCTTTCATAGAAGGAAAACTCTTCTTCTTGGTTGATTGTCATCAAATATCCAGTTAAGAAAGTACATTTCCAAGACCTTGGCTCCCATGAATCACATTCAAACCACCTTTGATCTGTTGCTGCATTTGAGAAGCATAAAATTGAGCAGGCTTTTTCTTCTTACAAGTTAGAAGATTAAGTGGGTAAAGTCTTGTCCTGAGGACATCTCTCCCCTTATTCTAATGCATATCAGGCCTCTCTATAATCTCTGTAGCTCTTTCAGCACAAGCCTTGTCTCCAACATTCCATTCCCTGGTCTCTTTGTTTGTTTGTTTGCATCACTTACTCTTGTTTGTTGTAGTCGGGCATTGACTAGTAACTGAACCATAGAGTCAGTATTAGGCTGTCTTGAAATCTCCTCTGCCAAGGAAAATGATTCAATACTTTTCGGTTTAGCTTCAGAAAAATCTTAGCCCAGTGGCAGAAGACAGCCACATTCTTTGTCAAAATATCACAAAAATGGTCTCTGGCCCAGTTGTTAACATTGTTTCTCTCTGAAGCCTCTTGTACTGTGCATCCATAGTCCTCATTGCTTTAGAACTATTGTCCTTCGAGCTCCTTGGAAACTTCAAAGTCTATTCTTAGTGACAAACTTCCTCCAGCAAAGTCACAACTGTTCCCTAAAGAGCCACCAGTTGAGGACAAAGTAGCCAAATGCCTGAGACTTATGGGGGACATCTCATTCGGGTGAACTTTTTTTGTCTCGTCCTACTGAAGGACTTTGTGTGCTGGTTGATAATTCTGTGTCTGTGTATGAGATTTGATGATGGGCAAGGCTGCTCTGCCAGGGCCAGAAAGGGTATAGCTGCTTACAGCATAGTGGTAGCCCTTGAAAAACACTTCTCTTTTTAGGTGTGAAGTTTTGTTCAGAGAAGGCTCTACCTCCCCATGGGATGTTGGGGAACTGGGCAGGAAAGGCCATCTTATACAGTTGTGTCTAGCCTAGGCCATCTTATACAGTTGTGTCTAGCCTAGGCCATCTTATACAGTTGTGTCTAGCCTAGGCCATCTTACACAGTTGTGTCTAGCCTAGGTCATCTTACACAGTTGTGTCTAGCCTGGACCATCTTACACAGTCATGTCCATCCTTTCCTGTTTTCAGTTCTATGGTGAGGGTACCTCTGAGTGACTTTTTTGATTATAAAAAAAATGAAATTGAGTCAGAATACTTCTACCATATGACTGTTTTTCTTGTTGCCTCTTTTGGTCTTCACTTGCCTCTTTTGTGCGGGAAGAGAGAAGGATGGAGAAGGCAAAGTCTGGTTTCATATGGTGAATGCTGTCTCGTACGCATTGCAATTAGTTTACTATTGTAACTGCTGTTTCTTGCAGAGACGCTCATGCTCATAGACATGTGGCCTGGGATAAATGGCTATGAGAATAGTAGCATTGGCTAAACATGGTGTGTTAGTACTTTATAGACATTATTTTATTATCTAGTGATAACAGTTCCACAAAACAAACATTATGGTAACTATTGCCTTTTGTCCAGTGAGGGGACACAAGATACAAAGGGGTCATGAGGGTAACTTTGCCCCAGTTACTCTCAAACAATGAGGACTTGGGATCTGGAAATAAGTCTCCACATGCACTCAACGGTACAAGGATGCTGTACTGTGGGTTGTTTTGTGTGTTTGTTTGCATTTGTGCTTTCTTTTTAATCTTGTTGAGCAAGGTATCAAAATTTTGGTGTATATTTTCTACATTATTATCCTCTACAAGTTAATAATTATATATTTTGAAAATAGAGTACAGTTTTCTCTTAATTGTATTTTTAAAATAACTACACATAAGTTCATTATTACTCATAAGTCATTAATTATTGATAGCTCCTCCTCTGAGTGCAGACAACTGGGCTGATCTCTGGGTAGAATAAACCTCACCATATCCCTTCTTAGTTCTTATAAATTTAATAATTGAAAGACAAGTACCCAGAGGGCTCTGCCTGTTAATAAATGAGACTAATCAACATGCTAGGAACTTAACCTTTTCAAAAGAGGCTTTACAACTTGTCAGTTTAGAATTTAAGAAAAGCTCAAGATCTTGTCTTGCTTATTCCATATTAACAAAAAAAAAGTCCCATGTAAAATTTAATTAACGTTGGTGCGTACAGTTTGATCTCTGAGAGCTTGCAGCCTCTCTCTGCTACCCTGCTATACTCCCTTGGGGCATTGTGATAAAGCTAGCTCCTGAAATGTCACAAGAAAGAAGTGAGAGGACTCACAGGGAGAGAGGGAGCCATGTAGATAACACCGGGTTCTGTGAGGTGTGAGGTGAAGGGGAGCCACTGATCAATGTGAGGGGAAAGACAGGGCTCTGCTGGGGAAGCCATTGGGGAAAGGAAAAACAAAAACAAGAAACAAAAAAAGATGGCATGGAAATTCACATCAAGTCCCACAGCAGTTGGGACAAGGCATTCCTTGGAAGCTGAGCTTTAAGGGTTACCGAGTTCTGTGTCCATTTTCCTTCCAGGAACCTCTGTCCTGTCTGGATTGAACTGTATCAGAGAATCCTTGTATTCCCCTACACATCCATAGAACTTTACTGGTCCCATGCCCTGTACGTAAATAAAAAGAGAGACAGCCCAACCTCCCTGTGTGTCCTGGATACTAGTCTCTTTTTACTCTGAAGACCCAGGCAGGGTTCCGGCTCTGACATCCATCTTTATTGTCTACTACTGCTGCTCAGCTGCCCTCGAAGGATGGAATCATGGCTCACACTCAGAGTGGGGATCACAGGATTCACCACTGTCCCCACATAGGGTCAACCTCACAGTGCTTTTAAGGGAATTAAGGTTAGATAACCTCAGGCAGGAACCTTCCGGCAGCTGCTTTTAACCTAGTCTAAGAAAGGAGCCCCCCATTCCTCTGTCTGCAGAAGGGCATGTGAGACAATGTTTCTTTATGGCCAGATACTGTCAACTTGTTACAGAGCTGTAGTGGGAAAGAATCTGTTCTAAAATTGAAAGCTTATTAGATTGAATAAACTTAGAAGGTGAAAATCTTACTAACTCATTAAAAAAAAGGAAAAGAAAACCAATCTCTCTTTCTTTGCTCTGTCCTAGGAGGTAGTTAGTTATCCAAGGAATGAGGGCAGACCTAAGCAGCTTAGTGGCCAGGCCTCAGGAAGCCCGGCACAGAGGAATAGATTGTGAACTGTGCTGCAGTCTCAGGAAGGAGTCTGAGAGCTCTCTCCTCAGAGCCTCTGGCTGTGTGGGAGCCTCTGGCTGTATGGGAGCCTCTGGCTGTGTGGGAGCCTCTGGCTGTGTGGGAGCCTCTGGCTGTGTGGGAGCCTCTGGTTGTGTGGAGCACTAAGCACCTTGGAACTTTAAGCCCTGATTAGATGGCCTGCTGTGGGGTCTTGGGCTAATTCTCTTTTTCGGTGTCTGATTACTGGGATAGAGGACAGTCACAGCACCTATTTATTTTCTAAGGCTAACGGCGACACCCATGCAGACTGTGTCTGCTGATTGATTGATTATTGACCCGTCCCTTTGACATTTAGAGAATGTCAGCAGAAACCACTGCATCCTAAAGGGGACTCAGATCCAGGCCAACCCTGTGGGGTGCTCCCCTGAAAGCTGCTCCTTGTTCCTCTGTACACTGTCAATGGGATGTGACCATCCTGAGATCTGGAAAGGTCACAAAGTCTTCATCTTGCAACTCCATGGAAATAACCTTGAGCACTGAAAGCCTGGCTTTGTTCTTCCTTCCCGTGTGTCCCCGTTGTCCTGCTCGCTGGGCCCTGGTGGCAAGTTTATCTCTGACTCTTCTTTAATCCGCATAGCCACCTGTTGGTTTGGCCTTCAGCTTTACTCTGACCCCGCCAGGCCCCCATTCATGGCTTGTCACTGTGTCGGGCCCACTCTTAGCCTCCAGCTGCTCCTCCCAACTCCTCTCTTGGCTTCTGTATGGTCTGTTCCCACTACAGCTGCAAAGTAACCCTGGTGAAAGGTCAGAGAGATGCAGTCACCCTGCACAAAGCCCTCCAGTACCTTCCAACTTCTTCCTCAAGGCCTATACAGCCCACTTGGCCTGTCCAACACGCCGCTGGGAGGCCATGGGTCACGGTGAGAAAGGGCGTCTATAAATGCCACCTAAGAGCTGGGAAGGCTTGGAGGAGTAGGAAAAACAATCACAATATGTTGTGTAAAAAGTTTTAATTAAAAAACGATGAACTTGCTTTAAACATTCTGAGGTTTTTATGTGATATATTTGGAACTCAATAGCATAGTTATCGAGTGTGAACACCAAAAGATTGGGCACACCTGTACCTATCTAACCTCACCTTCCAGCTTCCCCAATGACACCATCTTCTACCTCCTGCTCTTTGTACCCAGCTCACGGGTCTGTTCACACACTCCCCTTCTGTGTGGAGCCCTGCTTTCGGATCTCTGCTGTAGGTTTTTTTCTTCCTGATTTGTGTTGTTTATAAATTCACTGGTCCCACTCCCAGTGGTCAGCTCCTTAGAGTCTTTCCCCACCTTCACCCCCTCCTCCTCCCCCCAGAAGCCCTTGATTGTGGAGAGCTACACCTCAGGATCCTTACCGCAATTTTTTTTCCTTTGAAGGTAAAAATTTTATTTTTGAGGAACTTGTTACTGCACATTTCAGAGAGAGAGCTATGTAAGAAAGTGAAAATGTCCTCCCCTCATCCTAGGAAATAAATAAGGGCATAAAATCTCTTCTTAAAACACTTGGAGGTTTAGCACCAGCATCCAAAATAAACAACGAAGGAAAAGAATATTTGCTATATATTTCAGATTTCTTTGGCTGAGGCAATACCCATGTGGTATTAACATTTCTTCTTTTAATTCATATTACCAAAACAGGAAAAACCAGGAAAAAGTGATAAAGCACTAGGTTGCTGAAACTGAGAGGCTGCTCTCCTGCCCATGCAGGTTCCCAGGATGCAGCTTGATGGACACCTGCTGGCTCCTCCCCTTTGCAGTTGTGAGTTTTGTAGAGAATAGCAGTGAACATTCTAATGTCCAAATGTTTATTAGTCTTCTGTTTTACTGCTTAGATGTTTCTTTGGTGTTGGTAAGGTTGTAGGTGTGCTTTTCTGTCTTGTTTTTGAATGGTCATTAATCCTTAAGGTCACTCTGCTGGCGGCGAACGTGCCTTGGAGCCAGGGTCACTCAGCACTGCTCTGCTTGGTGGATGGCTCAGGGATTCTCAATTTGTGCTTCACCTGCCTTGGTCTCTGCCATCTTGTGAAACAGCATTAAGGGACCGTGTGTGTGTGTGTGTGTGTGTGTGTGTGTGTGTGTGTGTGTGTGTGTCACACTGTCTATAGGAATCCATGGCGGGCAGACTGCTGGTTTGGACCATTGGTCACTTGCTGATTTTCTTTATCTTCAGCTTCTCCAATAGCAGGGATAAGGTCATGGACAGGGGCAGGTCATGGGCAAGCAGGTCCCCTGCAGAGAGTAAGTTGGGCTCTGCTGTTCCGATGAACGTGGAGCTGTGCTCCCTCAGGGAGTATATCCTCCATCTCTCCAATCTCACCAGCCTGCATTCTGTCGGGATGGGGAAAGACCCATGAGCGACAGTCAAAGGTCTGTCCCATGAGCCTTAGCACAATTTTTAAGACTTCTCGTTGATGGTTTCCTGTCTAGGCTGTTACTGTTTAGGGGACTGGGGGCGTGGGGATGGGTGTTGGGTGGGGATCAGAATTGTCACCAAAGCTTTCATGTCCTTCTTTCTTAACTGTGAGTCTGCAGTCATTGATGCTATGGCAAAAGTGGCTTCCCTGCCTTTTACAGTCAGGAGCATGGCTTGTGGGCATAGCTTCTGGTGATAGCATGGACCACGGACATCCATATAGTCCCCAGCATCAACATGTGCTAAGGACTTCAGTATGGTCTCTGGTGGCAGTACAGATCACAGACATCAACACAGCCTTCTGCTGCAGCATTGGCCACAGATACCATCACAGTCCTTGGCATCTGCCCAATTTTTACTGGATGCTGGACCAAGGGGTGACTCATGACTCAGGAAGAGTGGGACAGATAAACTTTTCACATGCCACTTGAGTCATTCATTCCCTGGCCATTATCTGCAATTTTTAAATAATTTCAAAGTATTTTTAATCATTTTTGGAAAAAGAAAAACCATGTATTTCCCTTTTCTAAACTACCCAAAGCTCAATTTCTATCCTAAATAGAGCACACTTCTAAAGTGATCTACCCAAAAGCCTGTTGGGGTAGCAGCATTGGATGCTAGCACCCTACAGGCCTTGGTTTCATCCTAGATCCTCATTCTCCTTCATTTGTTTGAACCAAGCGTTGTGCTCTGCAATGCAGGGTGCTAAGAACTCATGCAAAGAGTGAGCTGAGGAGCAAGTGGCTGTCACCTGGGAGATGGCACAGTCCTTTGTATGCAGAAGGTGGGTGGGAAGCTTTAGCTGTAAGGGGTGTATCTGCTAAGGGTCTGTGGCACAGGAACAGCTGGGGAGGCAGAAGGCATCAGACGTCCAGAGTTAGCTGTGCCACCAGCTCAGGGCATTTAAGCCCCAGAGCACTGCTCTTGGTTGCTGCCTTTTCGTCACGAGAGCACTTAACTTACAGCTTTAGTGTCACATGCTTGTTCCGGAGTGGGAACGAGAAGAAAAGACGTCAGGCAAAGAGGCAGAGTACTGTGGCAGGCAGGTCTCTTCTGTAGGAAGCAGCTGCTTTACCTGAAGTGCAGCTGAGCAGGTGTCTGTGTGCATCTCAGTGGCAGGCCTGAGCCGCAGGTCTCACCTCATCTCCAACCCATCGAAAGCTACCGTGAGTCCGACTGCCACATTAGATGTACCACAAATGAAATTATCTCCCTTCATCAGTGGAGGATCCATCCCAAGGTCCCTGATGGAGTCTTACAGTGGCAGATAGGACCAGACCCTATGGGCAGACACTGAGATAAGCTATTAACTGTCAGTCTGATAACCAAGGTACCGACCAGTGTGTAACAGGCAGGTAAGCACGGGTGGGTGTGCAGGACCAATTCATGACTCATCCAGGAAGGAGCAAGGAGAGAGATTTCATCATATTCCCTGGAAAACTGAACAACTTAAAACCTAAGAATCACTTCTGCAATTTTCCGTGCGGTTTTTTCCAGATTGCTCTTAGTAGGGGAGGGGGATCAGGGACGAGTCACCAAGATCTTGGAAAGTGAAACCGAGGGTCAAATTCAGGGTCCCGTGCTCAGAGAAGTGCTGGAGGCCAGCTCCAGCAGTGTGTTCATCCATTCAAGGAGGAGGTGTGGGGGTGACGATAGAAAGCAGGCACACACTCATACATATTATTTTTCCTCTTAGCCCTTTTATACAACTGAAGACAAAAATTTTCTACGTAAGAAAAAAAAATCACCTCGTAAGTTACCTATTCTCCAAGAACAATCACCACAAAACATACTCTTCAAAAACAAATTATAGCAGAAGGGAAAATGCAACATGATTATTGATTGTATATTTTTCTTTTGAAACTCATACCTGACTGAACATTTTCCATCTATCTTTCCCCAAATTCATCCTGACCTCAAGGCAATAGTGCTTTTGTCATTTCTTTACAAGTTTAACTTGTTACTATATTGTAAGTCTACTGTAGCTAGTTTCCCCCTGTGGTAGCTGACCACAGTTTGTGTTCAAATCATTTACCTTACATCTTACTTTTTGAAACCTTGTTTTGCTAAAGTGGCTAACCATCCATTCCTTCTTCTTATACTCACCCACAGTAGGATCATTTACTTTTTGTTCATAGCCCTGCCTTTTCATGTGCATCGAAACCTGTGACCACATCCTTAGATCACAAGGTCAAGGACCTCA